>NC_057874.1:2346138-2646138 GCF_019740435.1 Gambusia affinis | reverse complement strand
GATAATGCCGTGAGTTTTGGACCCTGCCGGTTATAGCGGCGGTGACACTGAAGCCGGGCATCACAACAGAAAGCCCCTCTACCCCGGTAAAAACGAGCAGTTAGAACAGAACAGGAGGGCTCGGCTATTCAGCCCTTGACCAGGAGAGCACTAATTTACGCCTTTGCCATGTTGGGTTCGGGCAGCGTTGGTCCTGACTACTAAGCAGAGGATTGCTTCAGCGCGGAAAGCCAACAGGCTGTGCGCGAATGTCGCAACATGCAGCCGGAGAAAGGCTGTTCTAAGTCAGAGAGCAGTGCAGGTCTTCAGACAGACATTTCTGATATAAGCTATTATTTGTGTATTGATTGAATGATTGGCACATAAAGCGATCTAGGTGAATGTTCAGTTTAGCTCTGAACATGTCAGATCCGAGGAATCTTCTCAAATCTTGTGCCGTAAATTTATTGATAACTTCAGTATCAAACTGTATTGGTATTAGAAAAGAGTTGTATAAGTCAGTATATTTAGCATTTTGGTTTTTTGTTGTCTTTTTTAGCTAAAATGCTCTACAAACAATACGGATGACAAAATTGTCATATTATTATCAAATTCTGGACAGTTTTAAAGCAATTTCTCCTGGATAAATTCACAGTAAAAAGTTAGCAATTTTAAACAAGTTCACAAAATGTTCCTCATTGAAGTTCTCTCTACTCTGGGGGTTTTCAAAGTGTAGGAGAGCTTGACACCCCCCAAGGGAGCAAATCGGCAAACGCAAAATAAAACCCCAAACATTTACCTCTAAATAAGGTTATATTCATGTTAGCTTTTTATGTAGTTAGTAGAAGCTACCTATGTCCAGCTCAGAAAAGCTACAGCGAGAAGCTAACAGCTTTTCAGTTTAAACTGAAAAAAACGACCAACTTTCAGGCCATCACATATCTCAAACCCTATATGTTTGGATCATAATGCTGATTCGAATTCTGATCAAATATTTATTGGATTTTATGCTGTTTTGAGCTTAGTCTTATTGGAGCATCTTGCTTTTTCTTTGGATTTTATTAACACTCATTCTTAATAGGTTGGTTTTTCTGCTGTATTGTATTTTACTTTTGTTTTATATTTTTGAACGTATAAACAGCTCTAACAACATAATTGTTTTGGGGATAAAAAAGGAGTGATTTTTTTTCATATGATTAAGATCAATGCAAACTAAAAAAAATTTGTTAAACCAAATTAGAGTTTAGTTTAGGTTATGTGCTTTTTAATCTTTGTCAGCTAGACATAAGTCACTTTAACAATCTCTTAAAAATAAACTTTTAAAAGAGTGAAATTGTTTTAACCCAGCAGGTTTTAGAGTGTAGAGCAGGGTTTTTCAAAGTGTGGGGCGAGTCCCCCCTGGGAGGCACCACAGTTGTTCTGGAGAAGGGGGATGCCACATGAGAACAAAAACATAAACCAAAAAAAGTAACTGCAAACATTTAGCCAACTTCAACAAGCCAATTATATGCAATCCATCCATTCATCCAGACACCAGTGGCGTTGTTAGAAGTCTGTCCCAAAACTGGGATATGAAACATGATATGTAGTTACCAACATTCAGGTTGTTTGGATGATTTTTGTTGAAAGCTGTTAATTTTAATGCTGGGTTTTGTCTTGTTTTGTTAATTATTTTGCTTCCATGTTCATTGAACAGAACTCCATTGTGGAGTTATTTTGCATAAATTTGTGTTTAAAACTAATTATGATTCTGAAATAGGACTACTAATTATTTTTGGATAATGTTTTAAGGGTCCTTAACAATTCGGCTGAACTACAAACGACCAATTCTTTTTATTTATTATTTTCATTGTGTGTAGCATGGTTAATGAAGTGCCTATGACGCCTTGGCTTACATACGGTCTATGCTAATGGCATTGAATGTATTTTAAATAAATTACTTCATGTTTGTTGCGCAATAAGATTAATAAATTACTAAACAAGCTAATTTGTAATTAATGTAAAGCATAATTAGAAATTTGATCAGGATGTACATGGCAATTTGAAACATTACTAGTACCTGTATTTGATTTATCTGCTGATTGCTAATTGCACTTCTTGCTAACCATTCCATAAAGTGAATCAAAGTCACTAGCACCACTTCCTGCCATTAGTATTACTGTACAGCATTACTTGATCATTTCACTTCCTGTTTCATCAGTGGAAAAGGCTCAATGAAGTTTGATTGGGTCATTGTAAAATTGAAAATAGCGGCCTCAACATACGTGGCCGAAAGTTTTGACTCAGCATTTGGTTTAAAGTGACCCTCTTCTGCCCCAGCAGGTTAAAATAACTAATCCAGCATGTTCTAACCCAGCATGAATATTCTTGGAGGTTTAAACCCTTTAGACACACTTGGCTGTTGTCAACCCTCAAAGGGGAGGTTTCAATAAGAGGTATGGTCTTCAAATGCCATGTCGATATTATGGTCAACTGCATCCCCTCCGCCACTGGTTATGTATTTTTAGCAACATTTTTGAAATCTGGCACTGGATGAAACTGGTATAACCTCAACTGAACAATCCCAGAATATCAGAGATCAAATCCTGAACTACCAGAAATTCCATATCATACACAACGCTTCCATCAAAGCAATTGCTTGAACTTGCTGCAACCTTGTCACTTTTGTTTCTATTCTTATAATTACGTTAGTGTTTCAATCGGACTCCATTATGCAACTCAGCGCAATTATTGTAAGAGATTAGGATTGGTCGGTTGGCTCATGACTTTGAAAAAGAAATCTGAAATAGCAACAATGTTTCTTTGAGAACTAAATAATTGATGGATATGTTCTTTCCCACAGGTGACTGGCAACTCTGGTTTGGGAGGTGCTTTTCCGCAGCTGGTAATTTGATTCTTGTTCAGAAGATCTTAAAATATCCTCTTTGAAAGGCTTCCAGCTATCACGTGGCGTAAAAGGAGAAATTTCCAGGCTGGTGCTCCGAGCAGAATCCTACACTGCAGAAATCAGGCTTCTTCAGTGTTTCTTCAGCTTGTTCTGGACTTTAAAAGGCTGTTTACAATAGACTGGTGGGGGGTTAAGCAGTGAATCTTCGAGTCTACTGTTTTCTTTTCTCTTTTGTTTTGAACCATGATGCCTTTTCTTTTGCCGGCCCACCCCTAGCACCTTGCAGTGAATGGAGAACATACTGGTTCTGCTTCCGAAGCACCGACAGGAACACAGGCTCTGCAGAAGCACGGCTGCATGTGCCTTGCTGGACATCTTTACCAATAGATCGATTTTCTCAAAATCTTTAGTAACCACCCATAGTCCTTGTTAGCCTATTTAATGGGATAAATCAACTTGACAGATCAGGTGCAAAACCAGATCAAGCAATAAGTTCCAGTCTGACTTTCCCCCAAATATTGGCCTAAGACACGCTAACATTTTCTTACTGAGTGCACTGTCTGTCTAAGGCCTCCGCATGGTACTTTGGTCAAAAGAACAAGATAAACTCCCTGACATCGAGATGTCCTCGGGGGACATTGAGATGAAGAAGGAGGGAGGTCCCCTGACCCCAACCTTCCTCAATTCTAACTGCTCTGTCCACCCGCTGATCCTCACCAGAGGCCCAGAAGAGATAAGCCCACAAACTGGAGGCGAGTTTGAGCTCACTGAGGTCACGTCTTTCACGGAAAGGATCGGTGAGACTGGGGAAAACGAGGAGAGGTCAGAGATCGTGGTGGCATTAGACTGCCGGGCCAACGCCAAAGGTCAACGAGAGGAGGATGCTCTCCTGGAGAACGCAAGCCAGAGCAACGAGAGCGACGACAACAGCATCAATCAGAGCCCTGAGCCACCAGCGCCACTCAAGGAGACCTCCATTTCCATCGGTCTTCAAGTGGTTTTTCCCTTTCTGCTGGCTGGCTTCGGAACGGTGGCAGCAGGAATGTTGCTAGACATTGTTCAAGTAAGTTACACTGCCACACTATAATCAAAGATGTTATCACCCTTAAATGAATTAGAATTTGTTTTTGCAGTAGGTAAAAGACCAGATTGTGTTCTCCTTGTATGCGGTCTCTTTCCAGATACTGTAGCTTTTTACTACCACTCCAGATCATGTATGTTTGGTTAATTGACCACTCCAAGCTGCCAGTACTTGAATGGTCCTTAAGTGTGAGAGTGTGTGTTTATCTGTAGTGTGTTTTGGTGTGTTGTCAAGTGTTTTACTAGTGGCTAGCCCAGGATATACTGCGTCTATCATCTACTTCCTATTGGAAATAGACAACAGGAGCTGTAACCCAATAAGTATAAGAGGGCATACAAAATGGATGGAAATTTAAGCTTGGAAGTAGATTGATTAAAATAGTTTAATCTGATAACTGGATTATAGAAGATGATAGAAAATCTATTTTTACATTATAACTATATCAAGTTAGACTTGATGCAACTACCCTTGCATACAGCCAAGGTGCAGTTGATGGACATCTTTTGTAACCATTGTATTTTTAAAGCAGACAATACAAACCTAGACACACAATGAGAAGTCATTGTCAGTGGAACATTATAATCACCTGGCTTATTGAGGCATACATCAGTCATTGCGCTTGCTAGTTTATCTAATGGCCCTCTTTAGGAGAGGCTTGCATATTTACATAACCCTTTTCTGCTTTACACCCATGTAGTCTTGACCATGCTGGTAAACAAAATGTTTTAATGACCCATCACACAATCTTTAGTTTGCAGTTAGATGTGCTGGGAAGGTGTGGTAGGCAGTTGGAGCTAGATCCAATCAGTGTCTCTCAAAAAACATATTTTTTTAACCGGACATGTCCATGAAAAAGTGTGATTCAAGCATTACTTGGGCTCTTTCTGTTTGATATGTTTCAATTTTCCTGCACAGGTCAAAGTCATTGTGACAGGTCTTTTTTTTTTGTAAAAAGTTAGCTTGTAATGCAGAAAAGCTGGAGGTGTCAGCATGCCAGGAGACCAGTACATTGTGTACACGCATACTGATGGCAACATGGTGGACCCTCAGAGACTTAGCACAAAGAGGAGGGGGGGGGGGATGGAGGGGACAGGGCAATAAAGTTTACTCTCTTTGAGCACCTGAAATGGCAGCACAGTCCAACAAAGCTAGAATCTGAGGGAAAGCAAAGTACAGTGTGGGTGTCAGGGCCTCCATTATCGTGTGGTGAGGTATACTCACTTAACCAGGAATGCGGAGATTTGAGTGCAAAAAAAAAGTTTTCATGCTGCTTCAGCATAGGCACCATGCTGTTGGAATTTCAGAAAGAACTCACAAAGAATGTTGTGTCGTTTTTGACTACTTTGTCACACTTTTGCCTGCAGGCAGTCCTGCAACTATTGTTTGTTCGGAGTTTTCTAGTGAGGGTGAAAACAACTAAAACAACCATCCCAGTGAGTTCTCCTGAGCATCTAGCAGCAGATCGCCTCACTGCCTAATTCCTTCCTCAAGACACTATGAATCGCTAACTCAGCTAATCCTGCCTGCCCTTGGTGGAGGGTGAATGTCAATCTCTAAGTCTCTGTCTCACCGGTTTGGTCAGACAGCACTTCTTAGGAATTATAGTGAACTTAAACACTCCAGAGCCACAGAAATGTCACGTTCATTCATTTTCATTGACAGAGTATAGAGATTTAAGCTTTGATACACAGATGAGTATGTAGTTTTTTTTGTCTGTCAGACTTCTTTTATATGTGACTTTGGTTGCTATGACCATCCAGAGTACCTCTGGCCTCATTCCCACTGAAGGTTGGCCCCAAAAGAACAACCCTCTCTGGTATAGAAGAGGAGACTTCTGCATAGTTTTGTTCAGTGGCCTGGCAGCGACATGACCTAAAACTGTCTGTTTCTTTGTGTCTGGGCTACAAACTTCTGACTCCAGAGTCGACCGGTTCAGTTGGGCAAAAGTCAGCTAACGGTAGCTTTCCTGTGGATACTCGGTTGGCATGGTTAAATTAATACATTTCAGTCACAATTATTGGTGTGAAAAAATAAAGAAAACAAAAACAAAAGAACAAGGCTGAACCAAAAGGTCCGACATATTGTCGTGGTCATCTGTCTAGTCGTCTGTCTTTGGCTGTGAAGTGTGGCGTTTGGTTTTGTAGCCATATAAACACCAAGACCAGTAAATCCTCAAAAACAAACATCTAAAAATAAAAGCACCAGCAAACATGAAATCCTACTTTGCGTAGGACGCTGGCCGGCCCTTTGCTTCCCATTATTTTGGTCCAACCACATCCACTTATCTGGTTTTCACTCGGCAGTCAACAGGAAACCAGAATGTGGGTTTAATTCTTCCATAGAAAACCATCTGACCACCATCTGGCCTCAGGGTTGTTTATAGAAACTGAAAGGAGGATGATGCAGTTGTGTGAACCTGTCTGGTTATTCAAACGGTGCTTGATCCTGACTGGGTAGTTCAGATTGGCCTGACAGTTGGTGTTATTAACATTACCTGAGCTCTTGGCCATGAAATCTCGCTGATATCTATGACCGCTTCTTGTTTAGGATTTGAGTCACTGAGACTGGAAGGATTGTCAATGTCAAATGTACTTATATAGCACTTTAAAAACAGGTGTAGAACTGCCCCAAAGTGCTGTACAAGAGTGACAATAACACAGATTGATAAAAACTGAGTATCAAAACACTACTTCAAATAAGTGCCAAAGAATAAAAATGAGTTTTTAGAAGCGATTTAAAATGATCCAAGCTGTGGGCAGATTTAATTTGGAAAGGTAAATTGATCCATAGAATAGGAACAAAAAACAGAAAAAGCTTGATCTCCTTTCCTCTTAAGTTGGGTCCGAGGATCTGTCAGTAATAGCTGATTATTTGATCGGAGGGTTCTGGACACGAAATGAAAATTTAAAAGGTCCTGAAGATAAGGGGGAGCTAACCTATTTAAAATTTTATAAGTTAAAAAAAGAATCTTAAAATCTATTCGATAAAAGACAGGCAGCCAGTGTAAAAAGGCCAGTATAGGCCTTATATGGTCATTCTTCCTGGTTCCTGTAAGAAGCCGTGCTGCTGCGTTCTGGATCATTTGAAGTCGCTGCATCTGTGATTTACCCATGCCTCTATATAATGAATTGCAATAATCCAAACGAGATGCAATGATAAGCCCTTCAAAGTCCTAAAAACAAATATAAGATTTAACTTTTGCTAAAATCCGCAGGTGATAAAAAACTTGATTTAACGACAGAGCTAACTTATTTATCTAGCTTTAAACAGCTATCAAAAGTAAAACCAAGATTCCTGATAGAGGTCTGACAAAACTGAGCTAAAGAACCAGGATTAGTCTGATGTCCCAAATTCAGGCCAATCTTTTTCTCTGTTAAGGGATCCTATGAATCCTTGGAAACCGATGTGTTGCCTATTTTCTATTTGGTAGATTGAACAGATCACATCAAATTTCTTTACATCTGTGATGCAGACATTTCAAATGTGAAGCTTTAATCTTGTGGAACAGTTTAAAGCTCACTTTGGTGGTTTTGTACAAGACAAGGGGTCTGCTATACCTGCATTTGCAAATATTGCCACTCCAATAATTGCTCTCATATTTTCTCATCTCACTTTTTTTCACAAGCTTTACAGTTGTTCTTTGTCAAAAATAATTGTCCATGTGTGATGCCGTTGTTTTGCACCTGATCACAGTTACATACCTTTGACCTTCAGACTTAACATAGTGTTTTTATGCACCTTTTCACATTTCATTGTTACAATTACAGATTTAAAAATTTTTTATTTGGAATTTGATAAGCTAGGCCAAACAAAGTCAAATGAAAAGAAAAAAGCAGCGTGATTTTTGCGAGTACCATCCTCAAAAGTGCATTTGTATATTTTCCATGTTTGTGCCTGTTTTTTACATCCCAAGATTATATAGAAATTTACACAAAATCTTTACAAAATAAACTAAGCTCACAATACAGAATTTTCATTTTGATTCCTATATGATAGGGGTGGGCTTTTATCATGTTGTTTATAATTTATCGTGATAAATTTGTTATCATGAATTTACATTTTTCTTTATCACAATATTTTCCAATTAATAATGTTTAAAACCCGTCAAACATGTAAGGATTAATACTTTTAATATTTTCTCCACCGTTTGTTCATTGAAGTTATCAATAAACACCAATAAATTTGAAAATACTTGAAAAATATTTGAACATTTCAAGAGCGTTATTTGTGTTTACGCAAAGTCACAATCATACAGTTGCCTATTAAAAATGTAATATCATCACTTTTATCATTATCACAATATTACCCCAAAATATTGTGACAAAACTTTAAGTTCATGTTGCTCACCCCTGATTGATGGACTCAAAAGACTTCTGAAGAAGATTATCCTTTACTTATGACTTTGATTTGTGAAACATTTTTGAAAACTAAAACGTTAATCATTCTTGTTCCACTTAATAATCGAGCGCTACTCTGTCCAAACAAATCCAAATAAAATACGATATCATTGCAGATCATTTAAAGGAGACATATTATGACAAAATGTGAAGAAGGTTTAGTGTTTGGCACAATTCTGCAAGGCAGAGTATATTTGTCCATAAGGGTTTACTTTGGCTCCATCGTTAATTCAGGGAACAGGAAAACGACACAGACGCCATGCGGGTTATTTTCTGTGACGCCGATGGAGATGCGGTGACATTGTCACATTGCACACCAATTGCACACATTGCAGGTCTGGCTTCTTTCAGTACAGTGCAGGGGTCACAAATAAAGTGGAGCCATGTTACTCAACTGGGTAACCAGATCCTCGTGGGGGTTGCATACCAGTGCTCCTATAAGTCTGTACACAGAGGTACTGGGTCTGTCCAGTGGAGTTCCTAGAACTGAGGGAGGGGGAGCTTGTTTGGCTTAGAGCCAATGTTCTGGGAAGACAACAACATATATCACACTGGGGGAGTCAAAGTGGAAGATAGGGGAAGTAGACAGAAGTAGATTGAGAGAGCGCTTGAGAGCATGCGGCTGTGAAAGATGAGAGAAGTGCTTCTAGGCTGCTGGGTCTGCAGGGGGCAGTGAGCCAAAGTCAGGGGCTGGCTGTTGGAAAGGGGCTCAGCTCGGCCCGGCGACAGCTCCGAAAGGGTTTGAACCACGCCGAGGATCTGGTGCCACACCTACTGCACACGCAGACACATTGACGACACCACGTACCAGCCATGTGCATCTGCTGGAAACAACTCCCAGGAAGTGCAGAGCAACTGTACTTTGCTTTCTGAGAAGGAAGTCTTCTCGACGTCTGACTTTCCTTTCCTCTTCTGTTCTGTTTTAGCCTTACAGAATATTGATTGAGCTCAGAGCAAACTTGAGTGTAAGTGCAGGAGGCCCATGGGACTGGCCTCAAAGATAAGCACTTTTACTGCCTGTAGATCGATGGCATCAGCATCAGCCTTCTGGCCAGAATAGACCACAAACCTGCTTTCACTGCATCAAGCCTTAATAGAGGCAACAGCACGACACAACTGTGACAGGCCCAGGGAGTTATAGGCAACCCAGCTCTGAAGGACTGGTCTGCAGCCAGGCAGGAGGTCATCAAGAATCAGGCCCAGTAATATCAGCTAGAGGCTTCATTAAAAGGCCAGCCAGTAGATCGAGTCACGTTTCCTGACACATGCTTGACAAAATTTATGATCCTCACAATCTAATACAACTTAGCTGTCTTTAATACTTAGCTGGCCAAGTCTGTAGCTTTTTTTTCTCATCTATAGGATCCGGTTGGAGTAATGTATACAGACAAATAGGAATTCATTCTAAGGTTTGGAGTATGTAAGGGAGTTTATACAATGCCTGTGGAGTGATATCAGTAACACGTTACTGACATCTATTCTCATCGGACCACTTTTTTCAGTAATGAGTAATATAACGCATTACTATTTCAAATCCAGTAATCAGATTAAAGTTGCTTATCCCAATCACTGCATTAATGCACGTTACTATTTTCTTTTGTAATTTAATTTGATTCCCTCTGTGCATCTCGGGGTGTGATTACCGTTTCTATGCGACAGCATCAGCAGCGACAGAAATGTAAACAATGGAGAGATACACATTTTGTTGCTGGAAAAACAGGAACTATTTTAAGTTTCCGTCAACATGTATGATTTTTATAAGTGGTTTGGGCTTGTTTTTCGTGAAAGTTGCTTGCAAATTTAAATCAGTGTGTTAGGGCTTGTTTTTGAATTGCTCAATTGTGAAGTTGCTCATTTGAGCTTGAAAATAAGAAGAGCCACATAATAAGTCCCAGGTATCGCCTGACATCCAGGGAGTTTTAGTCAGGCTCGCCCTGTCCATCATTTTCCGAATGATCTGTCCCGCTGAGTCTTTGTTAACGTCAAGGCAATATTTGGTGTCAATGACGTCGAGCTTCGCATTGACGACAGTTATGCAGAAAGTTAAACCAAGAGCTGAAGACATCACAGGCTTTACATCCTTATTTGATAATAACTTCACAGTCTGTTCGCCACTTCCACTTTCACCACCATGGACTGGTCACCACTTCATCACAGAGCCACACAGACAAAAGACAGGGTATACATGTTTGCACGCACACACTCATACCTAAAGATAGACCAGTTAACCTGACAGACATGTTTTAGACTGTAGGAGGAAGTTGGAATAACTGGAGAGGACCCACAAAAGTACCAAGGCTGGGATTCAAACCCAGGACCCTCTTGTTGCATCAGCATCCAGTCAGTGAAAGAATACTGCTAAAGCTGTATAATGGTTATGGCTGCCACTGTCTGATTCACAAGTAGGCCTATGTGGGGTGACTGTAGCTCTATGGTAGAGTAGTCGTCTTGCAATCGGAAGATTGTAGGTTTGATTCCACTTTCTTCTGCCACTTGTCGATATGCCTCTGGGCAAGGCACTTAACCTAATTGCCTACCGATCTGCATATCGGTGTGTAAATGTGTGTGTGTTTGTGAGTGTGACTGGGTGAATGTGACTCTAGTGTAAAGCTTTGATCATAATGACTGGAAAAGCGCTATATAAGTTCAGTCCATTTACCATTTAGTAAAGTAGCTATTAGCTGAGCGACTTTAGCTGCCAAAGAAGTCAATGCTAGTTCTGATGAAAAGGTGCCAAAATACAGAGTACATCACTGTACATTTCATTGCATATTGAGCTACATATTGACAGCCCAGTAGGATTCCTATGCTAAGCCCTGTCTGCCTATGAAGCCCTGAAAATGGTTGGCCTCATCTGAAGAATCATGTTTATTTTGTTGGTATAATGTGCATGGGTGGGTTCATGTGCATTCGCTTTCCTAGGAAATACATGGCAACAGGATATATTATGAAGATAAAAAGGCCACACTGCCTGCATTCTTTGTGCTGAGGTCGGTGAATGTTGATTGGTGCTGACAATATAATGTATGGTTTAACAGTTGGATAAAGTTGTAATCAAGTTGTTAGGTTCATTGCAAAAAAACTTTGTGCAAACATAAAGGTCTCACATCAGTTTTTCAAGTCACTATATGCCCCATCAGATGTTTTGTTTAACTGAATCAATTTAATCTGTTTTAAAGAATAGAATCTTTTAAACCAGAATGGTCATAACAAATGTACATATCTGTGGTCTTTGCAGCACTGGACGGTGTTCACAAAGGTGTCAGAAGTCTTCATCCTTGTTCCTGCATTGTTGGGGCTAAAAGGGAACTTAGAGATGACGCTGGCCTCCAGGCTTTCAACAGCGGTAAGAACCTAAGCATATTTTATTCCACTACATGTTACTTAAAGCCAGTGCTTCTCAATTCCAGTCCTCAGGCCCCCCTGCTCTGCATGTTTTAGATGTACCTCTATTCCAGAGCAGCTGATTCTAATCATTGCATCACCATCAAGTGCTGCAGAAACCTGTTAATCACCCACATATCCAATCCAGGTGTGTGGCAGAAGGGAAACACCTAAAACATGCAGGGCAGGGGGGCGTGAGGACCGGAATTGAGCAACACTGCTTAAAGCTAACCTACAAAACCAAAACCTGCTGCCTATCATTGCTCAAATGATTTGGGTCTCCAGATATTTGGATTTGCTGACCCAAAGCCACACATTTCTCTCCTGAAGTTACCCATCTTCTCATTTTTAGAACCATTAAAGTTGACTGTTCCTGGGTCAGTGGCCTCTTTGTTGGAAAGTAGATTTTCTGAACTGCATTCTTTACCTCATGGTCTGTGACCTTGTGCTGCATCGTGTTTCTATGCAAGACTGAGCTAAGTTGGGGGTGGGGGTCAAATAACGGTTACTCACATTTGTGAAAATTCTTTAACTTAACCTGAACCAGTGAAACAGATTCAAAAGTAGGAATCAAGCTAAAAAACTTAATCAGATTTCTCATATTTGACTTCTACAGTTTGCCTTGCTGGTGTTGCTCTGGACAACACTGAACATTGTTCAGTTCAGATCTGGTGAACTGGTTACATTAAGAGGTTATGAACAGCAAAGATAACTAGTTTTAAATTCAGCTATATGTTGTTGTAGTTCATATTTTAGAGAAGTTCTGGTAAAGAGTTTAAAGTCTCTTTATCAGAGACTTTTTTTTTTATAAAAAAAGATTATTATCAAATGTAGCTAAGTATTAGCAGGAGTTGTTGTCATAATAGTAGATTATCTAGAAACAGCTAGGAACATTTTAGCTGTTTCCACTTATTGTCATTGCACGACAATAAGTGGTGGTATTCAAAGCAACACCACTGGATATCTTAATTAGTACCAAGTCAATCATATTTCTTTCTTTTTTTTGTGAGGACTCTCTAAAGGAAAACAAGCAGTATTGCATGATAGACAACAACATGCCACTGTTTTAAGTGCCTTCACTTGACAGAAGGTTCTATGGTCAGATCTCAGCCATGGCCTTTGTTGGGTGGAGTTTTTATGTTTTCACTGACGGTGAGTGGGTTTTATCTGATTCCTCCCACAATCCAGAAACCCACAGCTGACTCTATGTTGGTCGTGCAGTGTACTGGTGAATCTGGAGACAGAATTAGCCCAATTGAGCCCAAACAGGACTGGGAAGTGGGTACAGAAAAAAAGAATGGATAGAGGAGGCTAAAGTTAATGGTTCTTTTTTGGAAATCACTGAACTTGCTTTTAGCAACACGCTTTTAGCATGGCTAACCAATAGCAGCTGTGTCATATATGAGTATTGCTGTATGCATGTACACCAATCCCTACCTTCTTATCACTGCCTGGAGGGAAAGAGGCGATGAAGCTGATTAGCACTGTGAGCACATTGTGTTCTGTTGTTAACATATATAATCACATGTGGCCGCATCTGTGTCTTAAGTCAAATGACCGTATTAAAACAGCATTGCAATGGAAAAAGGATGAGTCAGACGTACGATTGGGGATCGTCTTGATCTGATTTAATTTTTCACTCAACAGAATTGACCTAATTATTGTTCAATTGGAGGCTTAAGTGGAATATTTGGGTTGTGATTTAATTCAGTTTTTTTCAGTATTTTACTCCATTTAATGTCATACAAATATGGGACAAAAACATGATTCATATTTTTATATTGACCTGTCTATCGAGCAATAGAGAGACAGCTTTATTGTACAGAAACTAAAAGTAACAAACAGAAGAAGCCCAGCTCTAAATGATTTGACTTGATTTGTGAACCGCAGCAAGTGAAAATGTAGCAAATGCTACAAATTTGGTCTCTAGCTGAACTGAATCTTCCGGACCTTCAGGTGTGAAAACACCCTAAGACTTAAGAATTTGTTAAGTTTACCAACGTTATGGTTTCCTACTGCGAAACATATTTCTTCTCATTTGGCCTGGCCTCAACAAACCCATGCCACTTTAGCAACATTATCTTACCATTTATCTGAAAAAATTGTACATATATAGTGATTCATGTGAAGAACACTACCTTGACAGTAGTGAGCTTGCAATGAGCATGAACATTTTTTGCTGTCTGGGTGGTGCAGAGCAGTAGCAGAAACACATATTGATGGGGAAATGCAGACTGACGTAACACCAGGAAAAGTTCCGGTAAATTTTAAAAGTGCAGAACTAAGAAGGCATACTGGCATACTTAGTTCTGGTTTTACCAGCATGCTAACAATTGCTGCAGAATTTCATGAATATATCACCAAACTCAGCCAGTCTGTGGGTTATGCTGAAGCCTGACTGGGCCCTCTTTGCTGGCTGGGGCCCAGCAGGACCACACTTTTTTCCATGCCACCTCTCATTATGAGCAGATTAAGACCACTGCAAGTTTCATAACGTGCTTATTACTGGAAATAATGTAATCCCTATTAGTGGCTGACTCTTGGAGTTCATATTTCCTTTTATTAGTTCCTTTAATTTGATTCTCTTTTGATCTCTTTTTTTCTTTTGATATGTTAATTATTTTAAAGGAAATACAGTGCCTGTGAAGACTTTTCACATCCATAAACATTGTCACATTAGCACCACAGAAACTTTGAAATATTGCATTTAGGATTTTATGTTATAAATCAGCAGAAAGGAGAGAAAAAAGATGCATGTTTTTCCAAAAACATTTTGCAATGAAAAAATACTGAGTGACTTTGTGTTTGTATTCCTTCTTCTTAATCAATACTTAGTAAAACTAACTTTTACTACAAGTATTTGCCAGCAAGGCTAGCAGGTGAACACAAGCTTCATAATAGATAAACACCTGTTTGAATTATACATTCTGAGAAAAAAATATATGTAATGTAGTGAAGGCCTGAAAACATCTAGGAAAAGATGGAAGACTTTACAAGGTCAGGCTTTGCTATGCAGTGCCTTATACAGGAATTCGTAACCATTCTGGACATTTTGTCCCGTTACAGCCACAGATCTCAAAGTGTTCTACAGACCAACACAAAAACAGTACATGATATGTAGACACATAAATTTAGTCTAACTTCCCCTCGACTACCGTTGTTACCATCATCAACTTTATCACCACAGCGACCCACAAATCTCCAGCATCTTCTAAGGAAAGGGTGAAACTCCAAGCGCCACAAATAAACTAAAGTCAGTGATGCTGATTGGTCAAATGTTTGTTTTCCCTACCAACCACACATGATTGATTATTTAGCTTCAAAGTCAGATGGTGGGAATGTTGTATAATTCAGATTATATTTAAGATGCACTATTATTGAAAACAGACTTTGATTATACAGTTTTTTTAAGAATGTTTGTAGATAATGTTTAGATTTTTTTTTCCCATCCACATCTGGCTGCCACTGGTATATGAATGCTTGTTTTCACATTTTTACATATAAAACTTAAAGACATAGTGAGCACTTATGTCTCAACCAACTTTACACATACACAGACGAAATGATTTGGCTGATATTTTTTCAATACAATAGCTCAATAAGATTGGACGGAGAGCCTCTGTAGACAGCAGCTTTTACGTTTTGCCTCAGTTTCTTAATTAGATTAAAAAGTGGCTGTTTCTGATATGGCCACCTTGGGCAACCGCCCAGGGCAGCATCTCGTCAGGGGAAACATAATCTTCTTTCCTAAACTAACCTGTTTTAAATGTCTCAGAGTTATAATTCTGTCCTATGTTCTGTGTTCCTTGGTCTTCATGGTGACTAATGTTTTCTAGCAAACCTCTGAGGCTTCGTTGAAGAGCAGGATTTAAACCACACAGACGGATTCTATTTACTTGCGAAAAACCTCTACTTCACAAAGATGTTGTGTTTTGTGTTGTTCTGTCACATAAAGTTTGTGGTTCTAACACAAAAGAATATGAGAGAAGTTTATAAGGTGTGAATACTTTTGTGAAGCAAGGCCTGAAATGTAAGTCATGACTTTTGGCTTGTGTTTCAGAAATGAGCCATTCTTCAGTGAAAGATAGTCCATGTCCCAGTATCTAAAGTCTTCAAGAAAACACATCATCACTATGTAAACCACACTGGGTTTCTGGTGAAATGGGTCTGCTCAAAATCTTGTATGCCGTTTTTTCCCCTTTGCCACACACTCAGCCAAGTCCTCTTCTGTGATCTTGTGACAATAGATTTGGGTGGACTGTGGCATAGTTCGCGTAGTTCATGCTCATCCAGACAGCCTCCACTTTTATCTGTCCAACCTGGAATTTCTTATTAGTGCCTGAGGCAGTGTGTGTGGCCTGTTAGTGACAGCTGTGCACCTCAGTCCACGTCTTTATCCAACACAAACTCACGTAGATGGCGTTCTTGGTTGTTTTGGTGTGAAACTACCGTGACGACACCTCCACTATGACATACGATCTTGTGATTTTTGTGTCCAAGAGCTTGTTGTGCTGTTGAATAGGACGGTTCAGTGTTGAAAAGCCCATCATATGCAATGCTTTGCAAAAGTATTCACGTCTTTTCAAATATTTCAGTTTACAATAGTAAACGGTGAGGTAATGTTTCTTTAGGGAGGATTTGATGTAGCAGACTAACATAAGTAGAGCCTGGTTTTGATGAGGAAAAAGAAGGATGCGATTGTTATTTTCTCCAAATCCAATTTAAAAAGTGTGACTTGCTTTGTATACCACCTCCTCTTACAGTGATATACCCTACAACAGTTTTTTTTTTTACCCCGATGCGATCTTCAAATCATGCCCTGCCTCTTCCGTGACACCTCTTAGACAAAGTGCAAGTATCTCATTCACATACATGTATTGTCATTCATTCAGTCTAGTATTAGTTCACACACATACATTTCTGATATCTCATTCAGTCTAGTATGTCTGTTTACTTTAAACAGTACACATATGTATGTATGTATGCGTGTGTGATATTTTAATAGTGTCTATGTACAACTTTAGTCTTGTGCATGCATGTGTGTGAGAGAAAACATAGTTTTTGTCCTAAACAGCCCCTCAGAATAAACTGTAGATATTCTATTTCTTTTTTATAATAATGCAAAAGTTAAAATAAAGTTAAGTTAGACGATCCTTTTAAGGTTTCACATTCTGGTAATAGTCCAGGTCTCCACCTATGACTTGTGAAGTTTCTGGAAAGCAGCTGAATGATGTTAAAAACACTGGAGACATTAAAGAGCATTCTCATAGCGTCGCTGCATTTGTCCAAATGATGTTACTGCGACGAGGCAGGATGTCTTCCACAGCACTCACATCTTCTTGTGGATCAGCTTAAGGTTTAACAGGCAGTGAAGAGTCCGACAGACCTACATGAGGAGAAAACTACAGGTCAGTGGAAGATGGGAGGTCTGTTAGCCAGGGGGGCAGCAGAGGGAGATGCTGAGTGTGTTCCTGAACCTTTTGAACTGCCTGGAGAATGTGTTCCAGGCACTTGAAACATTCTTCATCACCTGATCTCCCATCTCTTTTATTGCTCTGCTGTCGCCTCCTTGTTGTTTCTAATCCTGACTTTAAGTTACTTTTGAAAACTCCACCAAAATTCCTTGTCTCCCCTCCCTACGCTCACTTAGCTGTTCGTTTGAGTAACAAATGGTCATGATTTAAGGTTTTTTCTCTCATTTTTTAGAAGAACATCACAATTCTGGTGAGAATGGTGTCACTCCAACAATTAGTTGTAGCATAAATGCTTTGCTACTTCTAACAAAGACATTTGTACTGATCGTCTTTGGCAAGAGGAGGTCTTGCAAAAGAGTCCCACTGCTTTCCCATTCCCTTCTCAAAATATGAAAAAAAGAACTATTAACAAGAACATTCTTCCCATGTTATACAATGGCAACAGCTGTCAATAGCTCTTATATCTTGCTAAAAAGTTACTACTAAGTTAGTTTAGTGTTCTTCCAAGTGTACTAGAAACTAGTCTTGGTAAGATTTTATGTTTTGCAGTGTGCTTATATCCCTTTCCAACAACTTTTTATTTTTTCTGGTATACCAGCTGAGAAACTGCTGAAACATACTAAGCGTACACACTGTCTGTAGCTAAGCAACAACTGAACTGATGAAGTCACATGCAGAGTCAGCAGCTGAATGTGTACTGTTGCTAAGGAGACAATGGTACAGCTTACCTTGTTATTGTCACAATCTGTGTTTTTCTGTATTTATTTTGAGTTTCTGTGTCTCTGAGTCTCCATGTTGTTTTGTCTCCCTTTGATTGTTTCCCAGGTGTGTCTCGTTTCCTTGATTACCCTCTGTGTATTTAACCCTACCTGTGTCCTTTGTTCCTTGTTGGTTCCTCTGTTGTTCCGCGTCTGATGTTGCTCAGTCTGCTGTGTCAGTCCATTCGTGTGCCTTGTTGCTACCTGCGTTGAGCCCTGGATTCCGCTCAGCAGTCCTGCCTTGGTTTTGGACATTTTGGAATATTTTCTTCATTAAAATACATCATTCACTCTGTACCTGGGTCTCAAGCGTCTGCCTCACCACATCACATTTCATGACAGATACAGTATAATAGCTACATAATTAGCTACACATGTCTACTGCATGTTTCCACTGGTTTTTTGACAATTTATCTTTCATTATTAGTTACAAATTTTTGAAGTTGAAAAGGCATTCTAATCTTGATTAATATTTATAATACTGCTTCCAGTCATTGATAATATAAGTAAGTAAGCCTGTCACTCTAAGCAGTTAATCAATTAATCGGATGAAAAACTTGAAATTGGAATGGAATGAAAACTCTCCTTTCTGATGATTAATGTTTCTTGACCTTTTTGAAGGACAATTTTATTTACAGAGACTTTGTCATTCATCTTATTTATTGTCTTAGTTAATTTGTCTTGTAGAGGGCATGCTTGAATTATTATGTCATCATCTATATATCAGTTGAAAATGATCGTAAAACAGCATTATTAAAGTTTGTTGTGATAATTTCTGGGACTTTCGTCAAACTAAATTTGTTATTGTGACAGGAGAATCATCCGATTCTCTACTTTGTCATGTTCTACCAGATAAAACTCCCTCTTTGGTGTTTAATGTAATGTTTAGTGAAATGTGTGTGTAGGTTGTGGATGTGTTAACAACTAGTTCTCATAGTTCCAGAACTCTCCATCGCCCCCCGCCCCCTTCCCCTTCCTGTGTATCTGTAAGCGAGAGGTCAGGATGGAAGAGCAGGCCGTCTGTTTGTATCCTCTCACTGTGGACGGCGTTTGGATCATTGCTCTCTGAATACACAGTGGCCCACTGTGGCCTCGGCCACTTGACTCTTGAGACCATCAGTGTGTGTGTTTGTTTGAAAAAAGAGATGAGATAAGTGGAGACGGCCTCAGGATGGGGGATCAGATCAGAGAGTCTTTGTCATAACTACTGACACTTTATTGTTCTCATGGGATCAATAGCTTGTTTTAGCTGTAAACCACCCAACAACACAGACACACACACAAACACACACACTCACACTGCCAAAGATCCCTTCTGGAAAAGATAATAAGCTCTATGTTTTTCTCCTTTTCAGGCTAATATTGGTCAGATGGACACAGCCAAGGACATGTGGAAGATGATTATAGGGAACTTGGCCCTCATCCAGGTAAATGTAGCAACGATGTGCTTAACCTCACGATACAAGACGTATGTTCTAAGTAGTGGGTTTACTTACATCCACCTGACTGTTCAGGGGTGTCTGACCACAGGTTGTTGATTTCCCAATAGAACCAGTGACATTATACGCAAATGGCCCGTATAATACCTATTTCCATATAATAGACATTATCATACACAAAGTTTTTATTTATTTTTTTTCAAATTGACATGATGACTTACATTGCTTTCCAAAGGTACTCATATCACCAACTTACAATCATGAAATTGTAAATGTATTTTATAGGATGTTTTTCTTTCACAACACAAAATAGTTCCAAATTTAAGAGTAAAAGGAGAATTAATACAAAATTTTCAATAACTGTGGTGTGTCAGCATTCTTTACTCTGATATTTGAAACAATCCTGTGTAAACAGTGGATGTTAGACTTTTCCTATCTAGTAAATATTGTCAATATCGTCTTAAATACAGCTGCTCTGTGAAGGTATAAGTGGCAAGAAAAAAACTCATGCCTGAGAAAAAAAAGCTTAGAGGATTAAGTTTATAGTTTGCTACCAGACGTATAGACATATATTCCGTTATGTGTGGAGGAAATATTTCAAAGCACTTCACACTGTTTCTCATCATGATCACAACATCTCCATGGTGAAATAGGATGACGGCGATCATCATTATGCTGGGAATCTTTTCTGGAAGAAAACCTGTTAGAGGTTTCAGTTCCAGACGGGGACCAAGGTTCAGTGTCCTGTAGAGAAACTCCTGTAACCGTACAACCAGAGCTTAAGGTCAAAGCATGTTTACATGTTAAAGTTAAGGCTAAGTTCAGTTGACAGTTGTGGCACTAGAGGAAAAAAAAAGTGAGGAACATTTGTTACATCAAAGTCAGAAAACAAACTTTATCTTGAATAAATATATTATTGCAGCATTATCAAATAAAGGAAGCTGTGTTATTGCAAGATAATAATCTTATATAACTCATAACTTAATAATATTTCCAAGTAAGTTCTTTCTAGGCTAACCTCTTTTTCTTTGTTTTTTTCTCCTGTTCAGCATATTTACTTTCCTGAGTGGAGCATTACAGCTTTCCCTCTAATGCTTCACTTGAGATTTTTAGAAATTGCTTTGGGTTTATTTCAAGTGCAATGAAGATGGAAAAGAAAGGGGAAAAGAGAAAGGGATTAAGATGGAACGAAAAGTTAAAAGGGACAGAAGGAGAAAAGAATAGAGGAGACAAAGGAGGAGGATAAAGAGAGCACAGTAACATCCTAGAAATCTGCTTCTGGAGGCTGGCCTGTGTCTCTAGTTTTGGTTTCTGTGAAGTGTTCTTCACTCTGCTGCCACATGATATAGCTTATGGTTATGTAATATTTAAATGTCCGTTGTGTTTCCTGGAACCCTTAGAGCGTAACCTCAACATGCTTCAAGGAGGTGAAACCTGACAGGGTGACCAACAGGGGCTTGGGTTCACTTACAGCTGCTGATTTAAAAAAAAACTAGATATTTTTTTTTGTCCACATATTGTTGTGTTAATTGCATAGTTTTGGCTACCGACACGTGCAGTGAGTGTACTTTATGGGTTCAACTCTCTGCTGGGTTCACGTTGATTGATTGAAAGCTTCTCCACTGAAACGGGATAGTCTCATGCATCTGCTCTTTAAATGTTAGCTGAAATAAAATCTACATGAGCCATTTTAATGTGTGTGTGTTTGCGTGCAGGTCCAGGCCACAGTTGTGGGGTTCCTGGCTTCCATAGCTGCTGTAATCTTTGGCTGGCTCCCAGAGGGACAGTTCAAGCTGGGCCATGCAGTGCTGCTGTGTGCCTCCAGCATGGCCACGGCCTTCATCGCATCGCTGCTCCTGGGTACGCTCGCCGCACGGGAACCTGCTCGTTGTGTTCACTGTGTGAAAGCTGTGTCGTCAGACCAGTCAGGTTTATTATCGCTCTTTCTGTCCCCGCCACGGGAATTAGACAGTTATAGTTCCTCAGGGAAGCTTCTGTTCAAACCTTAAGTGTGCAGGAAAACACTGACGAAGGTAAATGCTTCGAATGGTGGTCTTGTGAAATTGTAGATCTTTCTGACACTGAAACTCATTTTAGATCTTTATTCCCTTCTGATGTGTTTGAATTTAGGCTGTAAAACAAGTCAGTCTACTGAGGGGAATATAAAAAAGGTGAATTAATCTGTGATCCCTTAAATTGATGTTTTGTTAAACGTGCAGTGTTACGTAAAATCCACTTTTTATGAGTTTTACATCAAGTTGTAAAGTTATTCCCCCATCAAAAACATACACGGGGTGTTGCATTGATTCTTTTACATTTGTTTGAGAAATCCTTCAATCTCCCCTGGCAACCAATCAGCTGTGGAAAACAACTGGGTGGACTTAGCTTTGCCTTCAAAATGAAGCTCCTTCTCTGAGCTGCAGCTTCCAATCTTCAGAGCTTCCACCTCACAGTGCAGCCCTCCCCCACTCAGCTCCTTCAGACTAGCCAGCAGCAATTAGCAAACACCTGCTGGAACTACTCATCTACTGATGTCATTATTGGAGCTACTTCTCAGTGAAACACTGGTAAAAATGTTGTTAAATTGTTAATAAAGGACTCATGTTGTGATGACTTCCTGAAGGTGGAGTTTGAGAAAGAGACAGAGGTCCAACTTCAATCTGAAGTCAAATTTCTTTGAAGACATATTTGATATATACAACATTTTATAATAACTGAAGGGAACATAGTTACTATTGTGCTATAAAATGACATAATGTGCTTGGAAAATATGTAAAACTGCCCCATAGAAAAAAATCTTTGATTTTAACTTTCACCCCTTGAGCTCACAACCGCCATCGATTGTAATGAATCTAACTAACCTCTGAGGAAGTTCAGTCATCCAAGTAGGATGTTCATATCAATAGTGTTGCTTTCAAAACAATGCAGAGCTCATGCTGCCCAGCAGATGGTAGTAACACTGACGTGAGCGACATCAAAATTCAAAGCAAAACCATTCTGATTGTTAAGGTAAAAGGTTCTTCAACAACTTTCTTTTGACACTGTAGAACATTCTTTCAGATTACAGGATATTAGAAACATTCTCAGGATGAAGTGAGACTAATCTGGAGAAATCCATCAAAATATGCTCACCTGATGTAGCTTCTGGTACAAAGAGCCAAAATGGGCATGTTGGCCTGAATGTCACTGCTAGAGTAAAAATACAATCTCCACACAATTTATAAACATCTCACTTTGGAGAAGTGTTTTAAAAAAGCAGCAAATCTCTCCAAAACTTCAGTTTGTCATGCTTGCTTCATTTTTCTAAAGTCATACTTTCACCCCCAGAATTTCTTTGAGTGGCCACTGCCAGAGGGCAGATGATTTGTTGAAGCATGAAGAATTCTGCTCTGTAGGAGAGAATCCTTGAGGAGAACGTCTCAAGCTTGTGACCTTAAGTTCAAGCTGGATGTAACGAGTAACGCGACGTTTTTGTAAAAATGTAGTGAAGTAGAAAGTACAGATACTTACTATAAAATGTAAGTATCTTCTACAGAGATGGAAAAAAACTCTAAGACAGTTATTGCTAGCACTTCTTTGCGACCGTTGCCACCAAGGATTATAATGATAGCACGTTTATTATCTGTTAGAGTATATTGGTTGTGTATATTAGTTGTATTGTCTGTTTGACACAAACCTTTGATTGGTTGGTTGGTTGGGGAGTTAAGGAATGATGTATTCCTGGTTCTGACTCGGTCAAACTCTAAACTCCACAGGTCTTATCATGATCGGCGTGATTATCGCGTCAAGAAAAGTCGGCATCAACCCAGACAACGTGGCCACACCCATCGCCGCTAGTCTCGGAGACCTGATTACCTTGTCCCTGCTGGCAGGCATCTCAACAGGGCTCTACAAGAAGCTAGGTAACACGCGCTACACACCATACCTGTAAATAATGTCACAGTTAAAGTGTGCCTGGTTCATGTAAACATTCTGTGACAGAAACTCTGTCAGAGCGCTCATCACTGATGAGAGATTCATTAATTTTGACTTTTTAATGATTAAAGATATTCCTGTCCCAAGCTGGAAAGATTTTATAACTTTAAAAGATTTCAATAATATGAATTATGTGTCTAAGTTTGCTTTATTGTAGCCTAATCATTGCCTTTCTACGCAATTCCACTTATTTTTCATTTCCCTTTGGTACTCCATCTGGATTTTCACCCATTGAGCTCGATTTCTCTCTATAGTGATGGTACATTAGTCCTCTAATCCTGGGAATGCTTGTTATGTGACAGAAGGTTGACTTTGTAACTGTCTCTATGTGTCTCTGAGTGTTCAGGTCTGAGTCCATCACTACGGCCAGATTTCAGACATAACTACTTTCCAGGTGCAGTAGCTGAAGCACCATGCAAAAAAATCCTGCATGATGCTACCACCACCATGTTTATCAGGTGGTTAAGAATTTGTATTTTTCAAAGAGTCGATTTGACTCCTCTGTGAGTAGTTCTTGTTATTTCGGCTAAATAGCTCAGCCTTTGTTTAGTCTGTAGAGTGGCAGAAAGTGTCGGCCGTGTGAGCAGCAGACATTTACATCCACCATCAAATGTGTGTTTCTTTCTTACTTGGCATTGTCGATCCACAGTGACGAAACTATGGCTTTATTAATGCAACAGTTTTGTATTTTGTGGTTTTTAAAGCAGCACACGTTATGAAACAGCAGGGATTTATTCTTTCTCATAGTCTTTTAGTTTGTTGCAATTTCCGGCTTAAATGAATCCTTCCACCACTGATAGAGCCAACTGCCAGGTGGCATTTAAAGACAGAAATCCTCATTGAAGCACAGCTTTCCAAACGGCTTTCAGTGAGGAAGCGAAAGGGTGCAGCAGCGTGTGCAGCTTGTGTAAAATGTGGCTCTGCTCCTGCCTGTGTGGGGTAAATAAAGATGAAAGCCCTCCCACGCCTAATCTTGCTGTGTTTTTGGGTGAGGATCTCCACAGTTCGCCGTCAGCACTGCGGCCGCGACTTGGCCGGCGACACACCCAGCTGCAGAGCTACAGTTTCCACAGACAGACCCACAGAGAATACTGTAATCCTGTAAGTCTTGCATCTGTCAGAGACTGTCCCAAAAAACAAACTCACTCCCTTTAAGTGCTGCACTGGGCTGCTCTGCTGAGCATATTTGGGATATTTTTTGCTCAGATACACAAACACAGCTGGTGTCTGGGACTCTTGTCTACTCGGATGTTGTGTTTTTTGTAGGGGTTTTTTTTAGGCTTTGGAGTCTCCTGTTGTGTCAGAGGAGTAACACTGCATCACAGAAGATGCAAAAGTCTTTGCACTTGTATTTATATCACAAATCTCAATGTGTTTTTGAGATTTTAGGTGACTTACATAAATTTGTGCAGAACTGCGAGGAAGAGATGCTTTTCATGGAGTGCCATTTGTAAAGATGACAACAATTAGCAGCAATAATTTGGCTAATTTAATCTATCATAAGAAAAAACAATGTAGGTTCATTTTTCAGTCTTGCTTTCATTCAGTTATAAATGTCACAGTTTCAATCTAAATATTTAATAACTGAGCTAAATATTTAGCTCCAAGTTAAAAATTTTCTTAGCAAACTAAATATTTAGCTAGTAAAACTGAATATTTAGTTAGAAAAATAAATATTTAGTTCCATGTAAATATTTTTTTTGCAAAATAAATATTTTAACTCCAAACTAAACATTTAGTCAGCAAGCTAAATAAGGTAAATATTTCATTAGCAAACTAAAAACTTTGTTATAACACTAAATATTTAACTCAATGCTAAATATTTAGCTATGAAACTAAACAAAGAAATAGTAACAAAAAAATAGTATCAGCTGCCTGGAGTTAAAGATCAATGTGTCTCCTCCCATTCAGAGTACAATGACTACGCCAACCCGCTGGTGTGTGCGGTGTTTGTGGCGATGTGTCCTTTGTGGGTCTTCATAGCCAGGAAGATCCCAGCTACCAGAGAAGTCCTCTATTCAGGCTGGGAACCGGTCATCATCGCCATGGCCATCAGCAGGCAGGCACTACCGTCTGATTCCATTGATCTAAACTGGCTGATATAAGAACAGGCACATAAAAACTCATCTTTCTTTTCCATTTTCTTTCAGTGTTGGAGGTCTGATCCTTGACAAGACCGTTAGCGACCCAAACTTCTCTGGCATGGCTGTTTTCACTCCAGTCATCAACGGTAAGGCAATGGAGACAAACAAAGAAGACATGCAGTAAAGCCCTCTTTACTATGTGAAACAGCTCACTCCTCTGTGTGTGTGTGTGTGTGTGTGTGTGTGTGTGCGTGCGGGCGTGTGTGCGTGTGTGTGTGTGTGTGTGTGTGTGTGTGTGTGTTGACGTGGAGCAGGTGTAGGAGGCAACCTGGTGGCAGTTCAGGCCAGCCGGATCTCTACATATCTCCACATGAATGGGCTCCCCCTGGGGGACCCCAACCTGGCACCCAGGAAGTGTCCCACACCCTGCTCTTCCTTTTTGGGCTCCAGTAAGTAACAAGGCAGCACTCTGTGGTTTTCTGTACACACCTTTCACCATGATGACCAATCAGGACGTATGCACTATGCAGCGGGTTCATTATATCCAGTGGTGCTTTTATGAACCATGAAAAAGTATTTACCCTCCATCAGATTTCTTCTGGGTAAAGGCTCTCCAAACCAACCTGGCCCTCTAAACCCAGAGGTGGGCAGAGTCGCCAAATATTGTACTCCAGTAAGAGTCGCACTACATTAGCATAATTTTACTCAAGTAAAAATAAAAAGTAGCCATTCAAGAATGTATGTATATATACACACACAACTGTGTGTCTGTATTTGGTTAAAACATGTTCATTTTAATCAAACCCAATGAAATCCTCAAAAAACTTTAAAGTTTGTTTTTTTTGTTGAAAATGAACAAAAAAGGTTTTTCAAGACACCGTTGGACTCTTTATCATCTACAAAATCAATGGAGAATTTATGCAAAGTAAAAGCTGAAAAACCAAAAACAAATCACGCCAACAGCTGTACAAGGACATGCTTCTGTTGTGCCCTCTGATGCCAAACTCCAATGCGGTGTGTTGGTCTGAGGGAGCAAAATAAAAAAATAAACAAATCGTCTAAACAAAACTCTTGGTATTGATGATACATTTTTAGACAAACTGATGGGAGAGAGAGGATACAATTGATGGAAGGCAAATACATCAGCACACCACATAGACAGCCCCGCTCATAAAACATAATCAGTAAGACAACGTTAATCAAATAAATATTTCGCCTTTGCTTATATATATATATATATATATATATATATATATATATATATATATATATATATATATATATATATATATATATATATATATATATATATATATATATATATATATAACACACAAGCTGTAGATGTGCAAAGCTGTATCCCCTCTGTGTTGGTCTATCAGATAAAATATTTCATTCAATTAGAATGTTGTGGTTGTAACAGGACAAAATGTGTAAAGGATTATGTTTGTATTTCACTGAATGCAGAATCACCATGAAGCCATCTTCAGTCATGTTATCCCTTCTCTTCTCCAGCTGTGAACTGTCGGTCTGCCCGTGTTCTCTTCTTCCTGGTTGCCCCGGGTCACATCATCTTCCTCTACACCATTAACTCCCTGAGAGGGGGTCACACCACCCTGACCCCCATCTTCATCACCTTCTACCTGGTAGCTGCTCTACTGCAGGTACACACACCTCCCTCATAAATATATCTCACTATGAAACAGATAACAGCCTTCTGTCCTTCATAAACAAAATAGGGTGTTTATGAAAGCTGTATCAAAATGTAGACTGAACAAAAACAATCCTTTTACTGTCCAGTGAGCTATTTGGATTTGCAATGGAAAATTACATGCTTTATTTAAGTCAAACTGTACATGTTCCTTGATCCATGATGAGCTGAACTAGTTGGTCTAAATTTGTTGGGATTTTCCAAATAATCTGGACATTGTTGATGTCAGTGATGCGTAAAAACTTTGAAAAATTGTGTAATTTTATTGGTTTTTGTTTTTTTCTTTTTACCTACAAAGATCACCATCAGGTGTGATTGGCTTGTAATTTACTGTTCACTATGTAGAGCTAACACCATTAGCAGGAGCTAACAAAGTTAGCAGGAGCCGGCCCTTTTAGCAGAAGCTAACGCAAAACAGATTGGAGGATAATAAATGGATGTTTTCAGTGACAATGAAGTGTGTTTATGTGTTTGTAAGTCACCATTTTATCATATCTTAGAAAATATTATGATCCTGATGCTAACTGTAAGCAGCTTGAGTTAGAAAATGGAGCTCTGTGAAGCATACTGTCAAATTCATGTTTCCAAGCAACACGGGCACATACTCCGACTCTTTCTTCTTCCTCCATTTTATCCTCCTCATCTTCATTTCCTCTTGTAATTTCTCCATTTCCTTATAGTTCAACAATCACCAGTTCAAATTGTAAGACCTGAATGTTAGTTATTGAGCAAGTTACTGTTTCTGCTGGACGGAGTGAGCACACATCGTCTAGAACCTAAACAGTTTGGCGACGTCTGCCCTGCGGTGTTACTGTTGCTTTCACAGATTTTGTCCAGCAGGAGGATATGCATTTTTAAACTGATGTTTCATTGATGATTTAATTCACCGGTTGCAAAAACTGAACGTAGAAAAATAATCCAAATACTTTGTGGTTGATTTCCAGTAATGCAGGTTTTGTAATTGTGTTACAAAAATGCTTTAGCATCTTGGCAGATCGCGGCATGTTGTTGAGTCTAGGCATAACGTGCTTAAATTGTCTCTGCTGCAGGTCGCAATCCTCCTGTACCTGGCTGACTGGATGGTTCACTGGATGTGGGGCCGAGGCATGGACCCCGACAACTTCTCCATCCCGTACCTGACCGCTCTGGGTGACCTCCTGGGAACCGGCTTCCTCGCCCTCTGCTTCCACATGCGTTGGTTCATCGGGGACAGAGACTCCAATTTAGGCAACTGAATACATGCAAACATAACGCACAAAAAAACCTTAAAACTTACACATACTGTAAGCTCGCATGCAAAAAACACTTGATGAACTTGATGAACATCACCCGTGTGCCTGAGTCTGACAGTGGACATCTACAATAAAAGGGCTGATCTCCCGAAGGGCTCTGGGTGACGTGTTCTTGGCGGAATCTCGCCCTCAGGATATCAGGACGCTGTTTTACTGTCGGCACAGCAGCAGCATGTAAATCCTGAGTCTTGCTGTCACCACGGAACACAGACCTCTTCATCTCAACCCCCAACATGCAAAAAAACAACAAAAAAAAAAACTCTGACCAATGATAGATCCAGCCTCACAGGCTCCAACGCTACTTAATCTTACCTAACACTTGAGTCCTACCACTTTTATTAATAGTCTTATTGTTAACAAATGATGCTCTTGGTATGATTTGATATCTGTTTTATGTGCACGGCAAGTCCTCATTATTTTCAATGGGGACGTAAGCCCTTTTGTTTAAAAAAAAAAAAAGTAGCAAAAAAAAAAAAAGAGCACAAAAATCCCACACATCCAAACAAGCCTAGAACGAATACTTAATCTCCAAGTGCTGTTGAATTAACTCTGAAGTCATGTCTTGTGTTTTTGGTTAAATGCATTTTTTCTTCTTTGTTGTTATGCTTCATTACAGTAGCAAACGAGGCTCTGGTTTTACTTCAGGGGACTGGACCTAAATTCTTTTTTAGCGCAGATTCCAGGTCTTGGTTTGAAGATGCACTCCCAGTGTTTGCTGTCCCTCCTAAATTATGTCAAAACTTAACAGACTGGAAGATAGTCCGTCAAGGTTTTGCTCATTCAGTGCAGTGAGAATTATTTTCACCTTTTTCCTAATAATATGGAACGTGCACGTGCAACATCCTTAGAGTCCACCAGGAGCACTGGTTTATCTTTAACCCCTTTAAGATTCACTGTTGTAAAATTTGCCTTAATGTGCCTGTTGATGCATATTTCACTCACACCAAGGATCACTTTGAAAGCACTTTGCTGCCATTTAGCATTCAGATTTATTCCCAATTATACCTAGTTTAGGCTTGTTTGCATACTAAATATCTTTAGAATACAAATATCTACTAAATTTAGCACCTGCTTGACAGAAAACACACAAAGAGTTGGGGTTTTTTTTATATGATAATCGGTTCAGGCAGAAGCAGGTTAAATATTGGAACAGCACATGTTTGGTGCCTGTATTCAGAGAAAAATCCAGCCTGAAATAAAACATGCATATGTTTTTGTTTGAGCACCTGAGAGTTTAGTGTGGAATGTTTAAGGTCAGGGAAGAAGCTTTTTTTTATTAGACTAGGTTCCTTGTTTGTTTTCTTGGCCAGGGAAATCCTCCAAAACAAAGAAAACTCAATACGATACTATGCATAGCAGTTGATTTCAGTGATGGGCTCAAAGGTTCAAAGGTAGTTGGATGGAAGCGTTTAACTGCCAGAGCTTGTAAATAAATTCAGTGGGAATATCTCCTTTATAAATGGGAAAAAGTTATTGTTATGACAAGATCAAAACTCATTATGGCAAGGTTAATATCTCATTAAACCCAAAATATCTTCTCTTTTAAATGCGTAATAAAGGTCATAACAACACCTCTTTTATATATCTGGAGGAAACAGCTAGAAGGAAAATCAGTGAAGATGCAAGCAAGCCTGACGCATAACTCTTTCTAAAGCAACACTGTTTTAAAACTCCAGCTGTAAAAGTACATTTTAGCTAAAATGTTTAAACAAAAGCAAATAGTTCATTTCAGTTTAAAATAATCTAACTACAGTGAAACTGCCATATTTTTATTTAAGGCTACTGTACCATGAGGATCTTGTACCAGCTTCTGGCTAGTTTAAATGTTGGTTTTTGCCCTCTGTTTTTGAATTCACAAAATGAGCAACGTTTAATTTTTTTCCTGTAGCTTTTGTTTAAAACACCAGCTGATAAAATGTCTACTCATAGCTAGATCCATTTGCTCCAATGAAATTGCCTGAAATAGCTTTACTGTGCTACGGGAACAAAGAGAGTCCAGCAACGAGCTAGCTAACAAAGCTCATGTTGCTCTATAGACTATGATAATTCCTTCTGCTGCTATAAAGCTCTTAGCAATATAAAAGATGGGTTATAGACTGTTAAAAGACTGCAAGACATCTCTAACGTAACTCATGGGACTCATTGTATTCTTAGCAACTGGTAGCTAGAAGTAAATAAGGTAGCAGCTGAGTGTTATAGTTTTTAGAAAACTTTTACCTCTTTCAATATTGTTTCTACTAAAGTGATGTCACACTACACAACATGCTAACACGAGGATATGTTAAAAAACGTAATAACTCAGAACACCAAACTGGGGGACTTTTTTCAACAATGCTAAGTCATTAGCATCAGCAACAACTCATGTTGTCAAAAATAAACTGTTTTTGAGAGAATATAATAAACCTTGACACATAAAAGATACTGATTATTTATATAAAGAACTTATAACAAGAAACCAGTGATAGTGAAGTAACATTTTATTTATTTAACTCAGTGATACAGTTAAATACATAAAAGCTGATTTTTTTTTTCTGTTCTATTTGAACAGTGCCATTTTTTTTTTTTTTTTTTTTTTTCTCGTGTAAAACGTAAATAGGATCTTCTAACATTCACCTGTATGGTATGGGATGAATCTGAACTCTTGGATGAAGTTTATTTAAGGACAAGAATCTTCACTAGTGTTTTCCTGTTCCACTTTAGCATATATATTCTTCTTCTTCCCACCATCCTTCACAAACGGCCTATCATCAGATCAGCTCTTCCTGTCTTTAATGGCCTATGGTTGTTATCTATTTGGACTGGCTTCCAAGTAGAAATTATGGCGGAGGAGAGAGTCATGTAATGTTTTACTTTTAATTGTTTGTTGTTGTTTTTCTGAACGGGGCCAGCAAAAAGCACAAGCAGAGCACATAGTGCGAATGTGAAAAAATTGATTTTAATTGTTAAAAATCCTTTGCTTTGTGGTCTTAAAGATGTTTTTTTTTTATGTCAGGTGTTTGGAGCTTGGTTTTTTATTTTTTTATATTCCATTTCTATGTCCTAATCTTTTTATCTCTCAAAGATGATTGTTTTGTGTTCTTAAAAGAAATCGAGCATACAACCACTTTAAACAAAGAGCAACCTTTTCTGTGCCATCCGAATGCATCAATGTACTGTAGTTAGCAAATCCACCACCAGATGGCACTGCAAGTCTTAACTTACATAAAGAACTTGTTCTCCGTATTCAAATTGCCCACCCAGAGACATAGCTGCCACTTTGCCTTTGGCTTTTCATTCTTCCATCTATTTCTATCTGTTTGTATCCTTGACACTCTTTATCAAACTGGTGCCAGCATTTTTTCTCTTCTTCAAGTTGTGTATACTTCTATAAAAAGGCAAGAAATGCTACATCTATTTATTTTTTAGAAGCACACAAAGCAAATTGTACATACTATATTTATTCTATATGTAAGGATGTTTATTTTGTCATTTTCTTTTGGCTGAGTCCGTTTGTCATCAATGTTGTCAGATTTCCTATCTGCAAGTGGCCATTGGCCAGCATTTTGGTACTCATTGTAATATGACAGCAGTGAGCTTAGTGACTATCACAGTGCCTAATAGGAGTCTTCACATCAACAGATTATACACAGAAATGTCCCTCCTGAAATGAGGAACACATCCGTCCATGAAATGAGACGGTCTTAATCTGTCAGAGCCAAGCTCAACTTTTAGAGTAACCAATCAGAAGTTATGTAAGCCACAAAGTAGAGTTTGTTTAATTAGATTGGATAAATAAATGATGTACAGTGTGATTACTGCAATGTGTGAATGTGAAAATGACTGTGGCCACGGATAGCAGAGGTGTGACCATCGCTTTTTGTTCGTGTGGCACAGCAGACATCTGGGAAACACTAGAAGTGAGCTTCCAAGATAGAAAGTAGATATTGTTCCAAAAGCAATCTAATAACACTCACCACCCAGCTTCTGCTTTGTATAACCAAATGCTTTAAACTATTGAGCCCTAACAAGGAATCCCACTGACAGGCCGCCAGCATCCTCAGCCAGATCAAGCTGTTGAACCGTAATGTCGTAATGTCCACATCACCGTAATGTCCACTCTATCCTACCTTTAGGGAATACTGATGTAGACAAATGCAGTCTTGTAATGTCTGACGTCTTTTACATGTTTGTCTTCTAAAAAGCCCCCCTTCTGTGAGGCAGGAGGAAGGCTTTCTCTCTGCAGGACATTGTAATTTGCTGGAAATAAATAAATGACTATATTATTTCATACAGTTGCTTTGTTTGCATTGTTCTTTTGTCAAATCCGGATCAGTGATGCCGACCAAATGTCAGTGATGCTGACATTTGGTCGGCATCACTGTGCTGACATCATAATTATTCTTGTTGGAGCAGACGGCACACTCTGTATTTTCTCCATTGTACTTTGTGAGAAAGCCAGGGATTCTATCAAACTCATGAGATGGGATTATTGATGTTATGTTATGTGTGACAGCTTTAAAGCTGTTAGAGCATACCGCTTTGAAGAGTTAAGTTGGTTTATTCTTTTGACTGACCTTAGATTTGTTTTAGCTGTAATGATCTGTATGTATGTAAATGTTCTTTGGTACGGACCCTGGTACTTTTCAGGGTCCGTCTTGTAAATCACTCAGGATTTTAAATACCTGCTAGTTGATCATGTTACTGTGTAATGCTGATGGTTGTATATCTGACCTAAATAAATCCACCTAAAATTTCCTTTTATTGGTTAAATTTCATCCAAACGTCACGTATCCTTCACTTTTGCTAGCAGTGTATCCCAAAAGAATTTGGTGTTTCCTGTATGACTAAAAATAACTATCCATTTATCCTGTTTGTCTTTTTTCCCCATTTACACCTCAAGAAATCTGTTGTTGGAGACATTCAGGAGACCCATTCATCCTGGTAACGGATCTGGTCATAACAACAGAACTAGTTGTTACGGACAGAGTCCGTCTGCTGGCTGGTTGGAAACTCAGTCTCCATAACTGAGTGACATCTGGTTAAAGACTCTCATCCTGCAGCCCTGCTGACTGTGTTTTGGAGGCCACCATGTGATCAGCTCATTTTACTTTTCTACTTTCAGCTAATGTTTTGAAAATGTAAAATATTTCTTAGCTAGTTGATATATTGATTACACTTGGTTTCCACAAGAAGCACATCGACACTATTACATAAGTAGATCTGCTTTATTGACTGAGCAGCCAAGGACTGAGGTAGGTTGCAGGAAGTTCAGAAACCCAAAATGCATACATGTACATAATTAGAACTCTTTATTTCTACACAAGTGCTCAATTTAAATATTATTTTTATATAATTAAATACATGTAAAATAGCCGTTTGGATGAAGTAGGCATATTTAAGGTTAACATGGTAAAACATGTCAGTATTATATGCAGTAGAACAGGAATGACAGATGTTAGCTTGCTAACCGGAGATTAGCAGAGAGTTAATATTGTTCGTTTGACACCCTGCAGGTGGATGCAGATGTTTCTCTCCATTCTGCCCTCCTCCCTCATCCTCCTCCCCTTTTCTTTTGGGAAGGTCGCTGGGGGTCAAGTGGATGCTGAGGCCATCAGAGCCAGCAGCCTGCAGGTCCTGGGCTTGACCTTCACAGGTCAGCAAAAAGGTTTAGCAAGTGAGCAACACTAGAACAGGAAAAGAAGAGAGCAGAGCAGAGCAGACATACCAGCTTCAGTTTGGCTGCGGACACCAAGACTATCCACCACCATTTTCTCCAGGACCTTGCGTGACACATTCTAAGGAAAAATCCAGAGAGTCTGACTCAGTGATGAGGATCAAAGAACAGACCAATTGTGATCAGTAATCTGAATGGACTGATAAGACTGATGCACTGAGCTCCCGGTTTTCCCTTCCATTTGTCGAGAAGGGACAATTGGGTAATCTTATTATCCTCTTGTGTGTGTGTGTGTGTGTGTGGTGTGTTGAGAGCGATCCCGTCCAGTCGGAAGGATGTCAGAACCGCTCCAATCTCAAACCTGGGGTGTTTGTCACATTGGATTGTGTTGGCCTGATATCGCACTGTGTGTCGTGGACAAATGACAATGCTGCCTGTTGCATGTGACTAGAAGCCAGTCAGAAAGCGAGTTGATGGAAACACAGACACAAACGGAAGACGACCAAAAACAACTGCCACGGTGCACCAGAAAGTCCAGTGGGCATCAGAGACATCTTTGTGTTGTTTTTTCTCTTGTTAATTACAGTCCACAAAACTATCGCCACTGCTTCTTCTTCGTCGGCCATTTCTGTTCACTCTGAAGTCACGTTTGGTCCTTAGAGGTTTTTTAAGACTTAATGTTGGTGAGTGAATTTGTTTTGTGTGTTGCTCCTGCCATGTGGCTCAACACCACACACACACGACAAAAACCTGTCATACTTAAGATTTTTGTCATCGTTCTCAGGTTTTGAAAATCGGCCAACAATTTCAAACTCTTGCAGTGTCAGCCTGGCGTTCCAGAGAGCGGCGCAAAGACGCCGGATGGCATTTGGTAGCGGTCATTTGAGGTGTGGATTGCACTGTGCAACGGCCTGGCATGTGGCTGGCGCAAACAATGTTCAGGTGACCCTTAACCTTTACATCTTGCACCTCAGGCACTGTAGGAGCCATGTATACATTTTTGGAACTTCACACAAAATGTTATTTTGTGTTGACATGAGTTCTATTTGTTGCCATGCAAGAACCTGTAATTGTGTCCTGTTTAAGCTCATTACAAGGTACCTGTTTGTGACTTTTATTTCCTTTTATTAAGTCCACTAAAGACTTAGAGATAACCATCCAATCTCAATCTGACATTTGGTCAGCATCACTGTGCTGACATCATAATTAGACCTCTTTTTTTTTTTTTTTTGTAGAAATGTGTAGCGTACAAAAGAGCTTTAAGGGGCTAAACTAGTGAGAGCTTGCCGCACTAACATGCAGAAATGTTCAACATTAGGCATTCTCTCATCTCTATACTCTGTTCCTTATGTACAGATGCACAATACAACAAGCTGACATCATTTAAAAGAGCCACTACTGTATATCTGGAGGAACTGAAATGACCCAACTGGAAAGTAACAGGAAGTGAACTGGCAGGTCGAACACTAGATGGCGCTGCAAAGCTGTATGAAGAGCATCTCTGTCCCTCCCTGTGGGTTGGTGTGTTTGTTTGTGTGTGTGTGGGCGTGTGTGTGTGTGTGTGTGTGTGTGTGTGTGTGTGTGTGTGTGTGTGTGTGTGAGCACCGTGTTGCGCAGCTGTAGCAGCAGGGTGAGTGAATCTGCGAGTTTGTCCTCCAGCAGAGACAGACGTGTCTTCTCCACCTCGTCCTCAGGCCTCTTTGGAGACACACACGCACGCATACGCCCACACACACACACACACACACACACACACACACCGCTCTGTGTCCTGCTCATTGTTGGTCACAGTTAAAGTTGTAAATTATCTTGAACTTCAAATACTTATTCCCTCCATCCCTAATAATGTCCCGTTTTAAAGTCATTGTTGTGCTTAATGACATCGTTATCAGAGCTAATTAGGACAAATAGCTTTGATATTAGAATCATCTGATAATGATGATTCTAATCAGGTTGTGATCACCATTGCATGACCTTGAAGATCATGGGTGCAAATTCAGAATACCAGTAATAGATCTGGCATACAGCGACTGCCCTTAATACATACAATGATGTTTGGATGTTTTACTGGTTAAGATGCTAAAGCTAACAAAGAGTGCTGGGTACATTGTAATGAAGAAGAAAAACGAACAGCCAACCATAGTTAGGTTTATTGTGATCAATACTTTTTGCCTAGGTCTGGTTTTTGGTTGACTTTAGGTAATAACTACTCACCTTTACCTTTCCAAAGCGTCCGCGTCCGTTTTTCTCCCCTTGGTTTGGCCCCGTCCCGCTGCAGCAGTCTGTGCCGTCTGCAGTAGAGCCGGGGCGCTTTGGGAGCTCCGAGCGACTCGGAGAGAGAGGACGATGGACTGTGTTGTTCTGACATCTGGAAGATCACAGGTGGCATTGGATCCCTCTCTACACAAACATTCGGTTATGAACAACAGAGCAGGACGGTGACAGACCCTTCGACGCAGCCGGGACTCCGTGAGGCGACGCTCTTCTCCTTTGAGGAGCAACAGTTTCCCGTCTCCTCCAGACCCCCGTTGTCTTCCTCTTCGTCAGAGGCGGCTCTCCCTTCCACCGCCCGCTGCAGACCCTCTGCATCTGGGGAAGAATGAGCTGGAGTTAAGCCTTCAGGCGTGCCGTGTCTTCAGCTGTCCGCGGCACTCCAGCTGTCTCACCACTCGGGTCCTCAGGTTGACTCGACCGGCTCTCGGAGAGGCAGGTGCAGCCGATTCTGCCGGAGACAGAAACAACGACAACGAGCATTTAGTGGGGAAGGGCAGAAACGTTTGGACATAACGCATCGATCTTTCAAAGCGTCTTGCCCACTTCCGATCACTTCAGGTGGAGAAATGTTCCCTGATTTCAAAACTTTTGGCTGAAGTCTCCAGTGTGGCAGCAGAGAGAGATTTTATCCTCCAGATCAACAACAAAACACCTGAAATATCTGATTACACACAAACGGGTTTCTAAAATCAGGTTTATGAGGACCAGGAGGAAGTTGTCGGGCCACAGCAGATGAATCATTCATAATTTGAGTGCAATCAGGTCATTTCACTGTTTACACGAAGTCACTCAAAACACAATCAGTGTCTCTGCGGAGAAAAAGTTGCTTTCATTCCTCTGCTTGATGTGTAAAGGCACGGTGTGGATTCTCTGTTCAGCTTGTTGAGCCGAATGAAAATGAAATCAAGTTGAATATACTGTGAGGCGTTAATATCATTTTGAAAACTGACGGGTAAAAAACCCCATTATGAACTGACTCATCGGACAACAATCAAGTCCAGCAGGGTTTCTGTCAGTATGTTATCAGCCTGGCAGCCCACCAGGCTTTACTTCCTCCCCCTCACCCCCATCCACACCAGGCTAAGAATCATATTTACTTTAAATATGTTTTTTGTTGTTTTTTTTTTTACACCAGTAACAGTGACATTAGAACCAGATTTAGCTAGGTTTATAAGCATTGAGGCTTTGTTCACCGTTGATCTATGATACCTGCCAGTGCACCTCTGAGTTTTTGTATCTTTTAATGTAAAAACTGTGTTTTTATGTTGGGCTGCTGCTGCAACCTCTGAGGCAACCTGACTGTTTTCAAAGAGTGAGGACGTGTAGAAGTCAAAAAAGGACCGAGGCAAATGAAGTGTAACTGGATCTTGAAACACGCCCAGACACAGAACTCTCCTGCTCACCCGACCGAACCCGGCGCTGTACCTGTACCGCAGCAGCTGCGTCTCCAGCTGGGTGATCGTGGACTGGAGCTGCGGCACCAACCGGGCCTGTTCCTGGATCAGCCGGACCTTCTGCAGCCCCACGTTGAGAGCCTCTCTAGCTTCCTCCGCCCGCCTCCTGTCAGCATCATAGATCATCACAAATTTCCAATAAATTCACTTTTTCTTCTTCTTCTTACATTTCTGGAATTTTAGAGCACCTGATCTGGCTGTTCTCCCTCCTCAGGGACGATTCCACCCCCTGCAGCTTGCGAACTTCCTGGTACGCCCACTGCAGCTCTTCCTCCAAACGCTCATTGAATTTGATGGCCTCCTCTAACTGCCCGTCACGTGACGACCGAATCAGTTTCAGCTCCCTCAGCAGGGGGTCTCTGATGTCCCACCTCCTCTGTCCCTTCCTCGTCCCTTCAGGCTGGTTTTGAGGTCTGTCGGTTTGTCCCGGTTTCCCCTGCGTAAACGCGCCGCAGGCTGTGGGAACAGAAAAGGTGGCCCCTTGGCTGCAGGGGCCGGCGGGGGTCCGGCTCCTCTCCCGTCTGAGGGCGACCTCCAGGGCCAGGCAGCGAGCGTCGCTCCCCTGCAGAGCAGAGCGCAGGTCCTCAACCAGCTCCCTCAGAGCGCCCACCTCATCTGGAGAAGACGCCACGTTAAGACTTCAAGTTCACTATAAATCTTAAAGTGAAGAAATTTCACATTAAGAAAAAAAATAAAAAAATGGACATACCACCATGATTTGTCCAATAAAAGCAATTCAGACATTTTGAAGGAAAACTGAACACTTCATTACTGACTCAAGTTCTCCCCTGGTGCTTTTCTATGAAATATCTGCAACTGATATAAGACTAAACTCTAACAGTTTAGTTGAATTATTCAGCAATTCAATGAAAGTTTTATTACACATAAAATGCTATCTTCTTTAGCATTCAATTCTGCAGCTTTAAGCAAGTCAGACTTCTAAACGGTGAACAGACTGAACTTGTACATCACTTCTTCAATCACATTCACAACTTGGGGTTTAGTGCCTTGCTCAGGGGACGTCAAGATGAACCTACAACCTTCCGATCACAAGACAACTTCTCTATCCACAGAGCTACAGTCAACGCTTAAATGAAACCTAACACAAAATTTAAGACGGAGAAAACTACAAATACAACGGTTTGTTGCTGGATCCTGCTGTATTACAATCAATCAGCAAAAAGTGACAGTTTTGAAGGTTTGTTTGAGGCTCTCCCCACAGTGGCTACCCTAAAGGTCTGGGGGGAGCGGCTGCACAGAATCCACCGAGCCTTAAAAGGGTTTGCAACAAAAGTGAGGCAGTAGTGAAAGCAAATGTTATCCAGCCAACTGACGAGAAATTTGCATTTATCCATGAAAGATGCAAAAAAAATCTAGCTATCTAGCAAGCAAATGTATGTTAGTAGTAGTAACATGTTCTGTCACCTTGAGGCAGAACACAGTGACAATGTCTGCGTGCAAATCCAACTTCTGCTTGACAGGGAAGTCTTGTGAGAATAAAAGAAGCTACATAAATGACAATATACGACAGCAGGGTTTTTTCCCAGTGCATTAAAAGTCTGGCGGGCCACCAGGCTTTACTTGTGCTTATTTATTTAAGTCTTTTAAAAACGTTTACATTTTTTACAGCCTTCTAGTTGCTGTTCTGGTATTAATCTTCCAATCTTTCAATAACACATAATTATAAAGTGATATTTTCACATTTCCTGTCACCTTTAAACATTTTTTTTACTCAAAAACTCGGCGGCCGTCTGGATGAATGTCTGCTGTAGCCCAACCACCAGGCTGGGCAAGTTTTCTGGGGAAATCACTGAACAGTCCTTTCACCACAAAACTGAAGACCTGTGATTAACGTATCAAAAGCCAACATTTTTTTCCCTGTAATTAATTTCAGATCATTTTAAGGCCTTAATATTTGATACGTTAGTTTAGGACTTTTTAAAGACGCACAGATAGCCTGTAGCTAAAAGGAAATTTGAAAATCACAAATTGCCTATAAAAAGGCTTTTTAAGTTATAAATATTTGGTAATGACACTTTGCTAAACATTTAGCTTGCTAATGAAATGTGTAATTTGGAGCTAAATATGTAGGGTTTTTTTTTTTTTTTGCTAAATAAAGTAAATATTTAGCTTACAAACTAAATGAAATGAATTTGCACATTAGCTAAACATTTAGCTTCGAAATAAAATATTTAGTTTGAGGCTAAATATTTAGCTTTCTAAATAATTATTTCATTTTAAGGTGTGACATTTATAAATGGTGAATGATGAAAATATGACTTTGAGAAATGAAGGAAAGTAGTTGTATTTTCTTTTCTTGTCTTCAGCCAAAAATAATAGTTCTTAAGTATTATCTTAAAATACTATGATTAAATTAATAAAATAATTTTTAAAAAATCCCACAAAACACCTAAAGGTTGGTAGATTGATAATAGACCAAACTTAAGTAATTAAAAGCATTGTATCAGTATTGGTCCTGTATTTATTTGGAATCGTTGTGACAGCAGTACGTTGTACGGCACACTTCTATTCACATTGAATAATACAGTGTTAGAACGGCCCAGTCAAAGTCCACACCTAAATTCAACTGAAGGACTTGAGCATTAAAGATCCCAGAAGTTCTCCATCCAAGCAGCCTGAGCTGGAGATGAGTTATAAATAATAATAATAATAATAATAATAATAATAATAATAATAATAATAATAATAATAATAATAATAATAATAATAATAATAATAATAATAATTCTGTGTAAACAAACTCACTGTTGAACAGAGACATTCCCTAAATATTCTCCAAAGGAGCACGAATAGTTCTATATGAATCATGCCACACTTTTCCGATTTAGTATTTATTTATTTTATGTATTTTTTGTTTTGTTTTGTTTTGTTTTAAATTATTTGAAACAAATTTGTAAAATCATGTGCTGGCCACATAAAATCCAAATAAACGTCATAACATTTAGCTAAATGTGTTATAATAAAAATACTACTACTACTACTACTACTACTACTACTACTACTACTACTACTACTAATAATAATAATAATAATAATAATAATAATAATAATAATAATAATAATAATAATAATAATAATAATAATAATAATTCTATTTTTAAGTAGAAAAGTTATTATTTTGACAGGAGCCCTGGAAGGATTCTCTGTTTAAAAATCCAACAGGTCTCCGGTAGTGAGCCTACCTTGCTCACGGAGTTCCTCCTCGGCTCCGCTTTTCACGGATCTGCTCTTGGTTCCGGTCTGATCTCGACCCAGGTCAAAACTGACACACTTCCTCCGCCGGACCCGGGGCCACCGCAGCCGGATCTGTCTCTCCACCAGCTCCGTGTCCTCGGAAACCGGCAGACGCCAGGCGCGACCCCCGCTGACTCCGGGCGCAGCGCGCACTCGGAAACACCCGCAGAGCCGCGAGTGAAAGTCTTTAAAGGAAAGCCGCTCGGGTAAACCTGAACAAACATCCGCGAACTCCTCACGCTGCTGCTGCTCCGCTCCGCCACCGCCGCTTCCATCCTCCGCTTCCGGCGTCCTTTGGGCTCCGGGAAGTCCCAGCACGGCGCACAGAGCGGCGAAGTCCTCCCCGGACACCGTGTCGTCCAGGCCGGGGTGGGCCAGGTGGTGGAAGACCTCCTGCAGGTACTGGTCGATTCCGGTGGCGAGAACGATGATCTCGTTCTCGGCCGCCGGATCGGGGCAGTGGTGATGGGCCAGGGCGCTGCGGAGCCACTCGCTTTTACGCGCCGCCCGTGGAGAGGGCTGGACGCGTGGAAGCGCCAACGCGGTGCGCCGCATGGCCAACCTTAAAAGTGATTTGACCCGGCAGCCCCGCAGACCGGGGCTCTCAGACGCATCTCGAAGCAGGCTGGGAAGCTGCTGCTTCCGGGGGCCTCAGCGCAACTTCGATTTCTTCCTGAGGCTCTTCAAGTTCAGATTTGATCCCTGCAGGTGGGAACAAAAAAAAAAAAAATAGCAGCTCCGACTCCACCCTTTGTGTTCACACTCCAATAAAGCGTCCAGAGCTGCTTGTTTGATACCAGTTACCACAGCGGGTCGAATATCATCTAATCCAGAGAGAGAAGAAAAAAAAAACATCTAAAAGTCCTAAGGGAGAACAAGACAATAGAGTCAATGGAGCAGTGAGTCAATCCTCAGGTTTCCATGGTGATCGGTTCTTACAGTAGGGTCTGTAGAGATTGAAGGCATTTGGTGGCACCTGTCAGCCCAGGCTTTGCACCTTTCTGACTCACATCCTGCATGCTGGGCTGACAGGGTCCGAATTTTTATTTTGTTTTTTTAATTAAGTTTATTTGTATGGTACATTTCAGCAACAAGACCCTACGACAGACTGGCAACCTGTCCGGGTGACCCGGGTGTCAACGGGTGACCCCGCCTCTCGCCCTGTTGACAGCTGGAGACACACCAGCAGCCGTCCTGACCCCAGTGGGACGAGGGAGGAAGAAAATAGATGGATTTCAGCAACAAGGCAATTCAAAGAGCTTTACGTCACAAAAACAAAATCATCACAACGTTTCTACAACTACGGTGAAAACCAGGGTCAGACATGAAACTCATCAGTAAAGCGTTGCATTACACCAACACATTGTTTGACTCAATGAAAGTACAGGAAAGTACAGTCCACAACTGTTCCAGGATTTTACTTCTGTTGGATAAAGTCCCACAGGCTCAGAAATAATTTTGTAACTCCTTCCAGACTGACATATGTTAGATGTTTTATTCCTATTACTGATTTCTCTTAGGTCGTGGCGTAACGTGTTGCTTTTTTCTGCCCCTTTAGCCTACTTCATGTTGTCTGGTAGGTTCTGTTTCAGTGATTTCCAAATTCTACAGGTCAGGCAGTCAGCAGGCCTGACTGTGGCTGGAGAAATTGAACTCAACTTTCCAGAAAATGTTGTTAAAGAGGTCGCTGATTACTTCTTCACATTGGGCCACTTTGGTTTAGAGGACATTTCCATTTAAAAACTGTTTGAAAACAGTATTTTGGTATATTTATCCAGGTTGTCTTTGTGTGATGCATTTTGAAACATAAAATGAAAGTGAAAGGACAATGTTTGATGAAAAATAGCACATCAGTAAATGTACATATGATGGTGAGATCTACTACATTGTCCATTCCTGTTAAGAGTTGAAGTAATCTAAGTAGACTGGTACATATTTCAGTTGCTGCTGCTGTACAGGTGAGTCACCTGAAGTCACATGAGATCACAATGAAAGACTGCAGTCTCTGTTTTGCCTTTGTCTTGATTCTGAATGCTAACCACAAAGCTTCCCAGTGACTCACCTGGGTTTTCTTTAGATTTTTTTTCTTCTGCCTTTGATAAGCTGAGAGTGCTTTTTGAGTCAGCTCTACTAAAAGGCCATAAATCCTGCGTTTCTGAAAAACACAGATATTCTTTGTAGAGATGCACTTAACTCATCATGAGTAAAACTGTCACTGGTCACCTGAGAGCTCAGGATTAACTGCACGAGAAGGCAGACAGAGTGGTTCCACTCTTCAATGTTTTTATTAGTGTCTCATTACAACTGGATGAATCTGCAAAACTCAAAATAATTCCTTTATTTCGCAAAAAACATTCCACTCTTGCTGGAGGCGGTTCTTGGTTTTTCCAAAAAAGAGTTAACACACTAAAGGGGAGAAGGAGACAAATTTACGTGACCGATCAGCCTTTTCCTCTGTTCGCATCTTTCCGGACAGTTCCACGGTGTGTGAAAACATTGCCAACATTATCATAATAGTACTGTGAGTTACATCACAGAACAAAACTCTCAATTTTTCTCCATTTTCTCTATGTTACTTTCCCCTTCCTGTTTATTACAGCTAATTGTCACGTCGGGATTTGATGAAATGATGTTTTTGCCTGGCCTGGTCGATTGGTACCCAGTCGCTAACATTTGTCCGTAACGTAATGTGTCACTTTAGCGCTAAGAAGCTAACTAGACATTGTGTGCACTGTAAACAACCATGACCTGCTGCTAAGAGAGAAGTGTTTAGAGCTTGATTATGTAAACTGAAGGAAAATAGAATTATATAAGCTTGAGCTGCTAGCAACCGTTAGCTAATCCGCCATTAAAAGTAGTTAGCAGGACCCACTGGTTTTAGGACTTGCTATTTTAAAATGACAATTTCTAGATATGAGTTGCTGGCTTTGAAACAAAGAGAGTCTGACAACTGAAACGTTGACATGGCAGAGTACACTGCTGGTCAGAACTTTACATACACCAAGACATTTTCTTTTCAAGGTGGAAGGATGACACATCAAAAAAATTTGAGTGAATTTTAAAGAAAACATGAATTGAGTGCAAAAGTTTGATTTGAATAAAGACTTTCTCTGGTTGGGTTAGAATTATACATACTGTTTAAAATCCATAAAAGCACCTTGTATTATTAGGGAAAATGTCCCTCAGCAAGTTGCAACAAAACCTCATTATTTCTATAGCAACAAGGACCTGGTAGGATTCTGAATGCCCAGTCCAACAAAATCATGAAGCGCAGCAACGTGTTGTCTCAAGGAGCTAGCTCCTCTGTTCTGACTGGTTCTTGTGTTTTTTCCATGGAATTCTCTTGGTTTTATGTGGAAGATGGGCCCAAAAAGCCCACAGGCTTAGCATGATGACATAATAAATGTTTTGCCCCAAGTGTCCTCGTGCCTCCCTGAATAAAGGGTAATCAGCTGTGTGTTTCTGAAAGACTTGCTCCGGCTGTCGTCCTGCCTCCCTCTGAGAAACAACCCTGCAGCTGCTGCCTGCTGGGGGTGAAAGGACTTCATCTGAAAACCAAAGCATTTGGGGGGGCGTAGCAAGATCCGTGAGCTCACTAGTGTGTGTGCTCACGCAGGCTTGCACGAGTGTCCTGCTGTTCACCTTTCACAGTGGGAGTGGCACACTCTCGGTATTGACAGGAGGCAGGGTTAATGCTTTGTGTTGTGTTGCCATATGCTCATCTGGGGGGTTGACAAAAAAAAAAAAAAAAAAAAAAAAAAGCAAATACAGCCACAAACCATTGGAGCGCTTCTTTGAAGTGGTGATGCTGACAGAGATGTTGTGGTGTCCAGCAGATCCAGGAGTGACCCTGTCACAGTCACAGTCAGTGTTCCACGCCTGTGGATGTTATGGTCCAGGAAAACTCAGGAAAACATATTTGATTTCTTCCAGAAGGAGGGTTAGCCAGCAGATGAAACCAGACACTAAACGGTTAACTCCACATTCATGGGAAACTGGGTGGAAGGAGAAGGTGTCCACAAGCAATGGGTGTAAGAGCTGTGACACGGTTACAGCGCTAAAATTAAAGGTTTTGCACAACTAGCGTGGATCCATCCTCCTCACAGGAGGCTTGTCCATTCTGAAGGCTTGTTAATGATAGGCTGGCACCCTAACTAAACAACCGGAGAGCACATTCGCAAAAACGTGAGAAAAAAGTGTGACAACTTCCCCGAACCGCATGTGCACAGGAGACACAGGAGTGACCAAAACTATTTTATTATTTGCGAATATAGTAAGATAACAGTGAGTCTTTAGAGTTTTAACTCTACAGGTGGCATATGATAACCTGTGATGGTGTTTGTAATTTTCTTCTGTTTATTTTTGTCTCTGTACAAGAAGCTGATTTTCACTGACTGACACTTTTTCACTTTGGAAACTACTTTTCCCTGGCCTATTTCCCTTACTTCATCACATACAAATGCAGCCGCCTGTGAGTATTTGATTTATTATTCTCTATTCTTTCAAATGCTTGACTAAAGTTACAAAAATAAGAATCATATTACTTTGTGTACTCGTTAGTACAGTCCTGGTTCATGCCCTCCTCAGCAGCAGCAGTAACATGTTCTGAGACTCTTAACGTCTCTAATAAGCTTCTTAGTAACGTCAGATTTTTTTGGTCACGTGACAGTGATGCAGCAAAGGATTGTGGGGGTTCAGCTGAAGCAGAGAAGTAGTGGTGAAGTCAGCAGTGTGGTCATTTTCTTCAAGGTGACAAAAGGATAGTAAAATACATATAGTATCAGAAATATTGATTATCTGCCACGACAGCAATATTGATAACAGATATCGGCATCAGCCCAAGTTTCCAAATCGGTGCATTTTCTTTTTTTAGTAATCAGTGTTTTTATTGCAGCTGGTATTTCTCAAACACCAGTTTCTCTGTATTCATCAGAAAAAGTAGATCCTTAACACTGTGATTTCCAAAAGTGCAGTTTCAGCATGTTTCATGACAAACATACTTTGACAGCAAAATAGCAACTTTGCTGTCCTGTTCAGCCTTCCTGTTATGAGCTGAAAATCACTTGCTGCATAAAGACCTGCAGACACGTCTAGAGGTGTCACAGAAAATCCATCTTACATTTAAAACAGCCTCTCTCTGTTCTTACTCTATAATTTCTGTTTCACACAAATCCTGGAAATAGTTTATTCTCGCAGTGACAGCAAGAGGTGGTGGCCATTTTGAATGTTGTGTTCACTGATTCAGGTAACAGCGTCTGATTTTTGAGTTCCCGGCCGGTTTCTCAGTGCATCTTTACTTTTCATCATTACTCCATCATTATCCTTCTGTCTTTTCAGATGCTGTTTTTCCCAACCTGGGAAGGAGGAGCCGGTGTTTCTGACTTTGTAGGGGTGAGTAGCAAAACCTTTTATTGCAGAACTAAAATCAGAAGAGAAACTCATAGTGATATACACCCGGCTTGGTCATTTTGGTTTGTCTTTTAACCCCAATAATTGTTAAGTGGTGCAGGTCAGGGAGCAAAAGGCCGACCTGAAAGAGGACTTTGTCTAGGTATAGAACCGTGTTTATTTGTTTCTGAGGAGTTCATGAAGGCCACAGTGGACCTGGCTGACCTGCTGGGTGTCCATCTGGTGATGTCTCGTAGTGCTGGGAAGGGAGAGGATGAGGTCACGGTCGCCGCCATGGGCTGGGCGACAGCAGAGCTTGTGATGTTGATGTTAGCAGTGACTTTTCCTGCGAAGAAACCTTTTCAGTAAAATTACCAGCTGTGTAAAAACGTTGTGTTTGTTGTTTGTTCAGGTTCCTCCCCCTCTGGGTTGGCGCCAGAGGAATCGAGTTTGATTGGAAATACATCCAGATGAGCTTTGACTCAAACATTAGTTTAGTCAGTAGCTTTACTACTTACACGCTGTGCCTTATTTCCTTTTATTTAAACTGTTTAACTCCTGATTGCCTTTTCTTATTACGGATTCCTTTGGTTTTTTTAGTGATGGAGCAATTTTTATTTTCCACACATTTGTGATGGGTTTGTTTGTTTAGACATTATATACCTGAATAATAGTGTGTTTGTGTCAATAGGTCCATTGCATCGCCATGGCAGCTGTTGTGTGGATGTTCACCTGATGTGACCTCCCTAAGACCTTCAGCCTGCCTGTTACCATGCTGCTGGCTCTGTGTGTACAAAGCCTTTCCAATAGAGTAAGTCTCATATTGAACATGTCAGCAGTTCAGACGGCTGGAAGGCAAATACATCATGATTAAACGTTAACTGTTAGGTTTAACGTGTAGAATAGAATATCCATCCATCCATCCATTTTCTTTACACCCTTCTTCCCTAAATGGGGTTGGGAGGGTTGCTGGTGCCTATCTCCAGCTGCGTCCCGGGCGAGAGGCGGGGTTCACACTGGACAGGTCGCCAGTCTGTCGCAGGGCATAGAATAGAATATACTTAGGAAAACTGAAAAGAGACTAAAATCAAAAAGATTCATGTACTGCATGGATTTAGTGTTTTTTCTTTTTGTTACATAACTCAGCGTGGTTGTTTTCAAATTTATAGATAGACATGTTACTAGAATGAAGCAGGTGGGAGTCAATCAGCCTAAACGTCTCAAAGGAAATACACTTACAGTGTACTAAGTAGATGTTTTAGAGCTTTCAGAAGATGTTGTGATATGAAAATACCACAATATGTTTTTGTAAACATGAGGTTTGTCTTGTGACCACTCTCTAGTTGCTGTCTTAAATAGGATTTCTTTTATTATTATTTTTTTTTTGTTTGTTTGTTTTAGGTTGAAACTCTGTCATGAATGTTTGGGACTCTTATTTTGAATTTAAAAGGACAACTTCCTGCTTTGATGTGTTTTTATTTACACATTCTGCTCACGTTGCACATAAATCTGGCTGATGGCTCTTTGTTACAACAGCATGGATGAAGCCCCGTCTTTTAGGCATTAGAAGAATTAGACAAACCTAGTTACAGTGGACCTTAGTGGAACTTATTGCCGAGATGCAAACAATATATTTAGCGTTCCCTCTCAAAAGTTTAGCCTTACCTAGCAACACTTTATTGCAACGTTGACGAGACGAACCACATAACTGTCACAATAAAACCATAAATTATATAAAATATCTGAAAACATTCAGCATTTATACTGAATTGAAAAGAAAATCGTTTTACTTTGAGCGTAGTCTTACGGAAAATGCACTGCTTCCACGATGTAACGAACAACTTTGCGAGGGAATTTAAAATATCCTCACATCCTCCTGGAGATTTAACATTTTGCAGTTTGCAGTTTTGGCTTTTTAATGCACATATCGCCAATATTTCAGGTCATACAGCTATATAAGTATTATTCAGATAATACAAAAACTCTGCTGGGTTTACCATTTACACCATTTTTTATTCTCCATCACAAGATGGTTAAACCTTTAAACTGTCATGATCACACCGGTGACCTCATGGATCCATTGGATACGCTGCAAAAAACACAAACTCTTACCAAGCAATTGTGGTAGTTTCTAGTGCAAATATCTAAGAACACTTGAAATGAGATAAAACTAACTTACAAGAAACTGTTCAAGATATGGAATTATTGACTTATTGATTTAAGTCACTAATTCCTTAATTATTAGTTTTACTAAAGGTCCAAACTAGCCAGTGGCTGGAAAGCCTACACACAAAACAACGAGTGGCATTGATCCTTGATTAAATCAACTTGAATTGAATTGAATAATATCGATGAAAAAGCTTTAGTTTCCATTGACATCTAATTTCATTTACAACAAAACATTTTTCCCAAATTATGTGAAATAATCTGCCAGTGGAACTAGAACTTTTTCCATCAATATTAAGGAATTACTGACAAAAAAACAAGCTCTTACATCTTGCTGAAACGTTATGAAAACCCAGTTTTGTCTTATTTCAAGTATATTTGAATCAAAAACACTTTGTAAGATTTTGTGTTTTTGCAGTGCAACATGTATGAGTTAAGGGTTTAAACATCTATCAATGCCATTTTGTCGCCAATCACGTTCAAAACTATTGAGCCAATGTAAACATCTGATGGACAAAGCCACACACTTCCCTCTTCAGAATACCATCCAGTTTATCCAAACTACAGGATCCGTGATGGATGAGGAGTGTGTCAACATGGGCTCTGACATGAGGGATGAGCTTTGGACTCTCTTCTTCAATAGAATGTGATTTATCGCTCACTTTTTCAATTTATTATTTTTTGTGTGTGTGACAATGCAAACATTTCCTCATTCCGGACTTGTGGAAGGAGGCCAGGTTTCCCTTTGAGCTGTCCCACCTGGGTCATGAATGAGGCCTACACACAGCCCACTAACACAGAGAGACAGGTTCACGCTCAAATTGCCAGTAACATACCAGAGAGGCTGCGTGGAGTCTGGCTAAAACAGAGCTGCAGACGAGGCATGTGGCTACAGGTAGTAGATCTGAGGATGTTACCTGGGTGTGACTGCACTGCACATCACACCTTGTCCTGTACCACTGTTAGTAGCTGTTAGTCAGTTGTAAACATTTATACTAAGTAGTTGAACTCTTGCAGCATCAGTACATTCACTTGTTCCCTTAGAGAATATGTTACATTCTAACTAATTATTAAGATCACATTTGTTCTTCTGCTCATTTGCACCACTGTGTTAAACTGAAACCCAGAGTGAACTGGTTGACGGTCCAGCAGGTGTAAATTGTTTATGAAATAGTAATGAACTTGTTAAATGTACATTAGCAAGGTGGGATAAACGTTTTTGCTGGCAGCCTCAGCTACACATCACTGGCAACCGCATTTTCAGGGCTAAAAATCGCTGCTAGTTAGCAAGCATGACTTGATGTTAGCTATGTTCCTAATCAGACAAAATGTATATTCTGGTTCCAAAAGAGAAACCTTTTCAACCACATGTCTTAATGTAGTTCTTAGCTTTTGCTAAGTTGATATTTTTTATTCAGAATATCACCCATATAAACATTTAAGTTTAGCTTGCTCTGCTGGTCACTGCACACAGTGACAGAGAATAACAGCTGCTTTCAATCAGCTGTCTTCACAATTTGAATCAACATAAATAGGTTAGGTAGAATTTCTTATCAAAAATAAAGTAGATAATGTAAACAAAATGGAGCTATCTTTGATAAAAATGTGAATAATGTGAATGTTTATATATAGAATTGTCCAGATGATCTTTTTGCAGTGTAGCAAGTTGTGTTTTGCTGAATTTTAGACAACGCAAACAAAGATGATTGCTTTGTTTGCGTTGCATTTTATGAGGGTCCCTCTGAAACTCGACAGCATGCAGGGACACTGCAGGCTAAGCTCAAAGATATTTTGTTTAAACAAACACTGAGACTGGCGTGTAAAATCATGCCTCAAGGCATTTTACACAACATGACTTCATGCTGCCAAAAACAAGTATTTGCCCACAACATCACACAGTCACAGATAAAACCTGATAACTATGACTCAATAGGCTATAATAGCATGTTTGATTTGAGTCGCATTATGTATTATCATTTTCACTCGCAATGACTTGGTCAAAACCCTCATAATCTCATAATCTACTATTACTTACAAAAATCTACTACTTGTAGATGTTCAGATTGGCTGTGAAAGTGCTGACAAATATTAGAAAATTGTCAACTTTTAATAAATAGTGTAAAGGTACAATTAGGGTTTACACTATTTTAGCTTAGTCTATATGTGGGGAAAAAAATACACATATACAAATCATTTTTAGAGGTGCACCCATATCTTGTACCTGATTTTCTTAATTTTGGATGATACATGAGAAACTAATCGTATTTATACCTTTGCAAAAGTCGGACTCTCTTGGAACATGGATCACAGCCAAAAGAACGAGGTTCCTGAAAGAAGCCTTCTAGCCTTACATAAAGCTCAGCTTTAAAAAAAAAAAACAGAGGAGCTCTGTCATCCAATGAGAAACTAGAGTAGAGCCGCGCTCCTCTGTATTCTCTTTCCTTCTTTCTTTTCCGCTTTCTTTCTTGTCCCATAAATTGACCCTCACAATATGGCGACAAGGTTGACTTGTGTTCCTCTGGCGTTCTGCCACATTTTTGCTGCTGTGCTGCCACCATTTGGTGAAGTGATGGTATTGCAAGAATTAAGTTTTTGCATTGAAGCGCTGTTTTGCTCTACTTAAATATTCTTGTCCTTTTTTTTTTACATTCAGCACCCATGTTACCTCATATTATTAAAACAAAAATAGTAAATTTTTAAATCTTTTATATTAGTCTTTATTCCCTTTTGACAGATATTGAAGCTTCATCAAACTAGCGTCCATATGTTTCCCTTTTCCAGTGCTTACGGTGATACTTCACTAAAGACAGCATTGATATGCACAACTCCCTTTGTTCCCCTGGACCTTCTTCATTTTCTCCAAAGTCATTAATGATTTGATTGGACTTACATCTGGAAACAACATTTCACAACATTTTATAAATTTTGTAACTAATAAAGTGATGAAATAATATTTCCAAATTTTGTTTTGTTACAGCCTCTCTCCAAAATGGATTCAATTAACTTTTTCCCACAAACTTCTGCACACAATACTGACATGTGGAAATGTAGTTAAAACAAAGCAAACGTGTATTCCATACCATGTATGAAAACTAAACCCTGTCTCCACTGATCATCTTTCAGTTCATGTGTTTCTGGAACTCCACTAAGAGCCTCTCCTCTGCCTAGAGGCCCACAGTTTATATCAAAGCCCAAGTCAAATTATGAAGTTCCCCCACAGATCTTTGAAATTATCCAGAGATATTTCTTCACCTCTACCTGCACACATGCAGATGTGAGGATAGAAAATACATGCAGGGATTTAAAATAAACACCACATGAAAGAAAAGAGAGACAAAGGAAGAGAGCTCAAAACAGAGACAAAAACAACAACTGAGCAACTCAGATTCAGCAACTTTGCTGCTTTAGTATTGCAGAAGGAAATCCCCATATAGTTCTATTGAATTATTAAAGAGTAAATTATTAATTTTTCCAAATCCCCCATGCACCCTGCCTCACCATATATGGGATGTTAGAAAATCCAGTTAACTGAAACACATTTAGTTGCTATTGTTAATATTGATTGCATGAACTATTTTACAAGCTTACCCTTCAATTTGTCAACCAATATGATATTCCAAAATGTATTTAATTTTGGTTGTGTCCAAAGTTGCATCAGACATTCAGTGACCCTTAGGGAAATGCTTCCTTAGGATTCCACAAATGATGAAAAATAGAACCACACATCAGAGAACCTGTTATCTGTCTGGTTACTCTGTAAAATGGTTATTATTATGTCGAAATATAAACTATTTCTTTGGAAGAGTATACTAAAACAACTTTTCCTCGGTTACTCTAGAGGTCCTGGTGTAAAATGGCAACTATTTTGTCTAAATATAAATTCTTTAGGACAATATATTAAAACAGATTTCCACTAAAAGTTAGAGGTGAGTCTTGTTCGGCTAAACTCGGTAGCACTCGGAATAAGGGGCGTGTCTGACTCTCGTGCCTCTCAGTCGGCGTGTGGTACAATCGGATGATCCCCCGGTGGGCGGAGCCTAGCAGGAGGAAATGGTACTGTTGGCTGATTGCTCCTTAGGAAACCGGCGACGACGAGCATCCGCACCCTGTCAGTCTGTCCATACATTCCCTATCTCTTCAGCCCAACGTCAAAACTCCAGCTTGTACCGGGATAATTTTGTCAAACAAAGTCTGAAAACACCTCCCCGGTACGGTACAACCAAGCAGCTCTTGTATGCTTCGCTTTGGAGAGACATCTGTGAAGAACTCGGAGATTACGGTTTCAGAGAAGCTGCCGCAGGATGGAAACGCAGATACATGTGCCTGTCGGGTCGCCGGTTATCAGAAAAATTCCCGTGTTCGTAGACGAGCACAAGGTGAAAGAAGGGGCGATGAAGCTCATTAAAGAGTTGAGACCGGCGTGGGAGCCTGGCAGCGTCAGAACCAAGGTAACATTAGCCGCTGTGCTAGCCTGTGCTAGGCTAGGCTAAGATTGACAGCTCCGTAGCATCACCGGGCTGAGGCAGGGGCAGGGCCGGGGAAACATGACCTATTCGGCAGGTTGCATTTCTTTTACAGTGCGCTGACTGCTGGCGAGACGCTCTACTAATTAATTAATGATAGTGGATTATATGTCTAATATGTTCTGACTGTCATGTTGGCAAAAAGATATTATTTGTCGCCTGTCTTCCCATTCACTTTTCTCTCTATTTCATGTCTATTAATTGAACATTAAATACCACTACAGCCTAAAAATGACAAACAAACAAATAACCCCACTTGAATCCAAACTCCACAGCATATGGGGATCAGTAATGTGCCTTTCTGTTGAACAATTTTTCAATTTAAAGATAGCTGGACAAAGAAAAATCTGAAAGGTGTGGCTTGCATTTGTATTCAGCTTGTCTCTACAAGCCTGGCAAACAGACAGTTTAACCCATTCTAATATCTTTGAGGAACAATTTTCAAGAAGCAGCGCATACTGTATACCTAATGTAAAGGTAGGGGAAGCACAGTAATGTTGAAAGTCATCAAAGATCAGTCAATCAACAACTACTGCCATGACATCATTAAAACAAGCATATCTGGAGATCTGTTGGTGTCAGTCAGGGATCTCTGACCGGCAACAGGCCAGACTGCATCACTGCTCTAAAGTACAATGTAGCCGTAGCTTCCTGTTTGGACTTCTTGCCATCCTTTGTTGAAATGTTTACTGTTAAACGGTCAATTATTTGTTCAAAGAGGAAGACCAACTGTGTTGAGCCTGCTGACTTTGCGTTTCAGTCCTTTATCGTGTCTCCAGGTTTTAATGTCGGCTTTGTACGTCTATGTGACTGAATGCTGATAGCAGCTGCTGGGAGCAGTACAGTCAGAACATTCATCAACTCAAGCAAGTAAAGGCAAAAATATGAGATAATGTAGAAGCATTTTTTGATCTGCACCTCATGTTAAAGATATTGACCTTTGACCCTATGTTTTAAATGTTTGTTTTCTTCCAAAATGTGGGATTTGCAAATTAAAGCTGAGGATGCGCAAATGAGATTTATTTATTTATTTATTTATTTTTTGCTCAGTTTCTCTTGATTTGTAGTCTTGATTTAGAGAAGAGAAAAAAAAAAAGAAAAGTCTTTAATTGTGGTCAGTCAGTAGGAGTAGTCAACACAAAAACCTGTTGAGGTGAGTTCAGATGGAGACTGGAGTCTGGCAGTGAGTGTTTTTACATCAAATACGGTGATATTCTAATCACACTGAGGTTTAAAAAAGGGAAAGAAATAGACTGAACTTGCTGGGTTCTTTTCTAGTCATCTTGGTAACTCAATGCTTTGCACTGTGAAGTTTTATCAAGTTTCCATCTGTTTTAAAATCAAGATCACAGGTTTGTGCCATTTTTGTTTTTGAACAGCTCATTCTTTGTCTGAGGTGAAGCAGTAGCATCTTTCTTCTTCTGTGCCTCTGGATATTTGGTGGTGAAGGCATTTCAGGCGGTTCAGCTGCAAAATCTGACCTGAGACCTGCTGGCTAATAAAGAACATATTTAAACCATACCTACCTCATTTTTTACTGCAAGAACTTTCAGTTCCAATTTGTGTAAAATTTGTGACCAAATTCTTTTTGTAATTTAAAATGATTTATTTCTATTGCATTTAGATGATAGAACCAGAAAATCCTGGTTGAGTTCTGGTTAGAAGACAAATTCAAATTCATAAATATTTCATTAATCCCAAAGTTAAGTCAAATAAAATGGACATTTAAAGTGACACATGTCCAGATTTTACTGCTCTTCGTCTCCTGCTGCACGTTTCAAACACAGCTAGCATGTTTGCATCATAGTAGCTAATCCCTGCCTGAATGTGGTACCACACACACTGACCAGACACACAGGATGTAAACACCGTGTTACATGCATTACCTTCACTAGACGTCCACCTTGTTTATCCGCCTCCATCAGGGTGCGGCACCTGATGGAGGTGGTTTATTGTTTATTGTATAAACAATAAATCTATCTTCTATAAACAGCTGCAATGTGTGCTGGGTGGATGGGATAAGAGCTGTACTGGGACCTGTGTGTGTGTGTGCGTGTGTGTGTGTGTGTGTGTGTGTGCGCTGGTGAATGTTCAGTGATAACAGAGATGCCTGTGCTCCCGTCTTTGTGGTGAGTTGCGTTTGGAATGTCAGACATGTGTGAGTGAGCGTCTGGGCAGAGACGGACGCAGGCGGCCTGCATGTTGGTATTGTCAATCAGACATTTAGTTTTTCATTTCTAGGACTTTCTGCTTGCTGTTGGTATTGCAGAAGAGCCTGACTGACAATGAAGTTGGGTTTCTACAAACTCCTTGAACATTCCTAAAACCACTTCTTCAATAAGCCGTTTTATTCATCACTTCTAATGAAAATAAAATCTGTTTGAACATTGGAGATGAAATCTCAGCCGGTTGTGGAAAGACCCCACATTATTGGAAAACTGACTGGTGATGGTGCAGCGTTTCCTCTAAGGCTTTTTAAACCATGACAGTGGACTGTCAAGGTAACGTAGTTACACAATCAAGTAAAAGTTACCTTCAGTTTAGGGGTACAATGATTGTAGTTTCCTGGCTGATCCCAGATTAATGATCTTCAAGAAGCCTGACCTTCTGATTCCTATTTTGACCGATTTCTAGGCTGTTGCTGAGGGAGAGAAGACTGGGGCATAATATTGGCTTCATATGTATCAGCTGATCTCCCAAAACGAAGAAAATCAGGACGAGATTTTAGACCTGTTATTTATATATATATATATATATATATATATATATATATATACATATCTATGTTTAAATATAGATAAATATAACTTTATTTATCTATATGTCTATATTTATATAGATATGTGTGTATATATATATATATATAAACTCAAGACATCCAGCTGCTGCATCGCGCTGAGGCGCCAGCGGTGTGATTGGTCCAGCTTTAAATGCATAAACAATAAACCTATCTTCTATAAACAGATATTTTAGGAATAACTCTGCTCCGCCAGTGAAACGCTCAAAGCAACAGAAAAGCTTGCAATCCAGCTTTTTTTTTTTTTTTTACATTATTTTTCTAAAAACATAATCAAGAAAGCCTCAGCCTGGTGGTGGGGCTAGTAAAGCATGGTGGGCTGCCAGGCCTATAATACACTGGGGGAAACCCTGAGTCAACTATGATACTGTTGTTCAAATACAACTTACTTTAACATTATGGTCGTTTTCACAAGCTTTCAGCTTAACCTTCCTTAGGTTCCTTTCTTTCACCTTTTCTCTCCCTCTACTTTGGACTATGGTCTCTGGTTTTTCCTCACTCATGAAAGCAGCACAGCACACAGTAGCCAGCTTAGCAGCCAGACGGGCAGAAAAGAAACCCCAAAACGTCATTCTGAAGGTGTGGCGTCTTTTATTTTGCCATGCCAGAGGAAACCCTGGGGTGCCAGAGTAGCGTAGACAGTTGACAGTTTGTTGTGGGTATGATCCAGAAGGCGGTGGTGTGATTCTATATCAATTATTGACACACCATGCTGCTCCTCCCTTGAGTATGAGTCAAACATCTCTCACTTCATCGGTAAATAAAGGAGAATGTGTGCAGACCTGCTGTTCCTCCACTGCAGCTCATCATATTTACACAAGTGTTTCTCTGCCCTGGTTTGGTGAACAGAACACGCTAGCTGCCATGGTTGCTGTGACAGACGTTTCCGTGGTAATGGCTGCCCATGTGTGAGATGTTAGGGTGATTTGGTAGAGGCTCGTCAGGGCTGACCTTCCCTCTGTCCAAGGCTTCTACTGATCGAGGGTCTGGTTGCACTAACTCATCCTGGTCTTCGTCTTTTGCAAAAACACCAAACCTCCAAAGAGCCAACGCTCTGGCATCAGTCTGAGCTCCTTTGCAGAGAACTTGTAAGGTGTTTTTCCAGGTTTCACCTGCCTTGCTTGTGATGGTCCTCTGGTTCACTGTGGCAGAAATGATCAGCTTTAGTTCTTTTTCTCCATCTTCAGAAAAAGAACTGAAGATGTTTCAGTGTTTGGTTTCTCAACCTCCATACTGTGTGTGACTCTGGTCCGAGACATTTTCCCTTTTCCTTCCAGACTCTGCAGCTCAGTTTCTTGGCTTTGTGTTTAGCAATTACACACTTCCAAGTCCCACCTTTTACTTTTCTCAAAATGAGGTTGTCAATTGACATAATTGCGTTTTGACATTGTCAGTCAATTTAGAATCAGACATGCCAACATCTCTATTGGAGCTGGGCAGTATGGCTGAAAAGTAAAACCAAGACCCAATTTTATTTTTCTTCTCTTTTCTCACGTTGTTTTCTTAAAAATAAATTACAAATAACAGAAGAAGTGGCTTTTATTTCAACAATCTGTTGTGTGATTTGACCTGATCCAAGATTGTTAAACTTAAAAACGTCTTCAAAATCCGAAAATTTGATCAATCACTAAAATTGATAAATGGACCTCAACTTTCTTAATTTTGGTTGACTGGTGATCGGTTGATACATACAAATGAGAAAATATTGGTAACAACTAAGACCAGAGTTCCAACAACTGGGATAAAGACGGAAGTCGGTGCACCTTTAGCACTGACAGTATTGTCTTGTAAATAGAAGGAAGAAGTCGGCTCAAGTTTTCATGAGATGTAGCAGGTTGGAGGTGGGAATGTTTCAGGAAATGTGCGTCATAGCGGGAATGCTAACTTCCTGTCTCTCTCTTCTAGTCCTTCACCGATGGGACCACCAACAAGCTGGTTGGTTGCTATGTGGACGACAGCCCCGACGACGTGGTCCTCGTCCGAGTGTACGGCAACAAGACGGAGCTGATCGTGGACAGAGACAACGAGCTGAAGAGCTTCCAGGTAGCGTGGGCGTGTTGATGGGTTTGACCTCCAGGTGCGTGGGGTTTGGTTCTCCTGCCTAAACCGTTCTCTGATCCGCCGCGTTCCAGGTGCTGCACGCCAACGGCTGCGCCCCGCGCCTCTACTGCACCTTCCAGAACGGAATCTGCTACGAGTTCATGCAGGGAGACGCTCTGGGGCCGCAGGACGTCCGCGACCCCACCCTGATCCGGTTAGGACCGCATCATCAAGCAGTTGTTTTCTGGGTCTGAACTCATTTCTAGCCGACTCATTGGTTCTGTTCTGCTCTCAGGCTGATAGCCAGGGAGATGGCTCGGATCCACGCCATCCATGCGCACAACGGCTGCATCCCCAAGCCCAACCTGTGGATCAAGATGAGGCAGTACTTCTCCCTGGTGGCCACAGAGTTCACCGATCAGGCCTCCAACATCAGGTAAGCTCTCTTTCCACTTTGTTCAACTTTCACCATGATGACCATGCAAAGGTTGCCTGAACAGCTGCCTGGTTTGCTTGGAAAATAAGTGGGTGCAGCTGTGGTTTCCTGCCACGCTCTTCCACCTAAATAATGGCCTAGTAAATACATTACTGGGCTTTGACGTAGCCATATTAACAGAAGCATAAAAATCACTGGTCCTGATACAAATGTTGTTGTTTATTATTTTTAGATTGTTATAAAGAGTGATCGCATATGTATTTTGGCTTTATTTTTGCACTGACCAGCTGACCTCAGCACAAGTGAATGAATATCTATATTAAAATTAGAGATGGGATTGGAGTCATTGTTTCTGACTCCAATCAGTCAGATCCATCTATCTAATGGATCTTATTTGTCCATTAGATAGATGGATAATCTGTATCCATCTATATAATGGATAGAGAATAAACAGTCTTCCTCTAATTAAGTATTTCCATTTTTTAAAAGTGATCTATTATGCTTCCTTGAACCGGTTAGGATGGTCTATGGCAGGGGTGGGAAATCCTATTCCTGGAGGGCCGCTGTCCTGCAACTCTTAGATGTCTCCCTGATCAAACACACTTAAATCCAACAGCTGAATCTCCTCCCAAGTGCAGTCAAGTTTCCTGCTAATGACCTCATTATTTGATTCAGGTGTGTTGAAGTAGAGACACATCTAAAAGTTGACCGGCCCTCCAGGACCAGGAGTTGAATTTTATGACACAAATCATTCTTAGATAATGAGATTTTAGAGGATTTAAGTTGTCTTGTTATTTCGAATCCAAATAAACTGCTGCTGGCCACGCCCCCCAACTCCACATTTACACTCACGTGAAAATGGAGTCAATCAAATACTCAATTCCAGAACTGTATCTTTGAAAAGCAGACATGGATCCTCCTCCACAACCAGCAAGAATACAGCAAGTGGTTTCTGGATGGTAAGTCAACAACTTCCAGCAGCCATTGTACAGCCAATGCAGCAGTAAAACCAGCTGACCAAATGTTCTGGAGCTCAGCTTGGGTTGCTCGGTAACGGACTGAGCTCGGCTTCGTAATGACTCAGTGCCCATTGAATGTGATTCATCAGCCGGGAGGTTTTTGTAAATGCTCATTTTCCTGACACCAACAAAAACATTAACTTATTGGGAGTTTTGCACAAAAAGTCCCCTTTATTTTCTTATCTTTATAATTTACATGCAAGTTCAGCATGAATGGCTGGGTCTAAATGTTTTTTTTACAAACAAAAGGACAGAAATCCTCTTGGAATTTAAAATTTAGCAGAATATTTGGTCCAGAGGAGAATTATTTGGTAGTAGATTGAGGTTACAGTTTCTGAAGGGTTATCTGCCAGAGATGTTAAAATGAAGTGTAAATATATCTAAAATATTGAACCCAAGAAACATAACAATAGTATCTCTATCTCTTCTCTGTAACTGTTCATTTCTTCTACGGTTTTAGCCAAACAAACTTTATATCAAGAATTAAAATGTTGGCAGTGAAAGTTGAAGTCGGTCAACAAGTTATCCCAGAGTTACTTAGTGAATATTTAACATGTCAGTTAGCATGATCACGAACTCGATCAGGAGGGAAAAAAAGAAGCTTTTTGCATTCTGGATCCACACAGAGTCTGTCACAACATTACATCACCTCATCATTCATCCTCAATTCCAGTTCAGTTTCTACTCTTAACCTGAACAAGTTGAATAACATTTTCATAAGTTCACTGATAGCTTATCTAAATGTCTGATTATAAGTCATCTATTCATCCATGTTGGCAAGCAGTCATCAGCAGCTGGCTCGTAGATTAGTCACTCTATTGATTCTGATGCACAGAGCCTTTTAAAAGTATTCATTCACCTCCTTTGAACTTTTCCACACTTTCACATTACGATCGCAACGTTCGGTGTGTTCTCCTGAAACAGACCAACACAGAGTCCTGCTTGACTGTGAATGGAAAGGAAACTGTTGAATGGTTTTCAGCTTCTTCCCCTCTAAACCATTTGTTGTTGTGGGAATTATGTTTCTTATTCCTTTCAACAGTAGTCAGACCAGTGGGTTTGTAATGGGATGTTCTTCAATGACACAATCGCCTTCACTAGCTGATAGAGCAGAGATCAGTTTCAATAATCAGTTTAAGATTCAACAACATAAAAACACACCAATAGTTCCCACACAAAGAACAGAACTTTCAGTCCATTGCAGTATTTTTTTAGGGTTGATATTTATTTTGCGATTATTAATACACAATCATCTGAACACAGTTGGTTAGTTAATGTAAACACCTGCTTTACTGATGATCTGTCATAGTTGCTATCTTAAACACCTTATTTTTTAAGTGAAACAAACAGAGTTCCACAGCACATCTGCATGTTAAGATCGTCAAAGTCAAGCTAGCATAACTGACCTGCTTACTCACCCTTGCAATAAAAGATCAAAATCGGACAGTTCAGACTGTCTTGAAAGAGTCGTGTGTAGACAAAAAATCTTTTCTGATTAATTTTCCTGCCATGTGAGCGTAGCCTGAGTTACACACAGGTAGATTTCAGTAGAGTCCGAGGGGCGTGATTACTTCAGCCTGCACTCTCCACTAATTAGCTGAACGAATGTGGGACACAGACGTCTGTTGGTATGAAGCCAGGCTGTGTCTTATGTAACTGCTGACTGCATCAGTCTCCCAGAGGCTGATGTTTGCTGAGCTCCATACACGGAGCATCTCACTTTACTTCCTCCTTTCTTCCCACTGAGTTTCCCACAGGCGCTTTCCTCACTGTCCTGTGGTAAGATTACTGTAGATCCACCTTAAAATGTGGGATGAGCTGAAATCCAGTCAGTGAGGAGAAGCAGAGGGTGTGAAATCCAGCCTCACCTCGTCCTGTCAGACTGACCCGGCCGGGATTAGGCTCTATAAGCCCATTAAACTCAGCGTAGGGGTCTCTACTCAGCATCCTGGACCTGGTCAGCTGAGGCTCTCACAGAGGCTTAAACCTGTGGGCCAGAAACGGCCTGCAGGGCATACAGGTCATTTGAAAGAGGAGCCAGATCACGACTAGATGAAAGTTAAAGGAGTGGTATTATGTGTTTTCCAGGAACATAGTGCCATTTTATAGCACAATCAAGTAAATATGTTACCTTCAATTGTTAAAAAAGATGTTATACATATATCAAATATGATTTAAAAAGAAATTTGACTTTGCAATTTAAGTCCTTGAAATTGGGCCGCCGTCTCTTTAAAACCTCTTGCTCTTTGTGAAGCTCCGCCTTCAGGAACTCATCCCAACATGGCTCCTCTGTTGACGCTTAAACAGCATTTTTACCAGTGTGTCACCAAGAAGTAGCTTCTATAATGAGCTCAGCTGATGCACAGTTCCACTAGGTGTTTGCTAATTTCTGCTGGCTAGTCTGAAGGAGCTGAGTGGGGGAGGGCTGCACTGTGAGTCAGAAGCTCATAAACTCTGAAATTGTAGTTCGGAGGAGGAGCTGCATCTTGAAGGCGGAGCTTGGTCCAGGCAGGCGTTTTGCATAGCTGGATGGTTTCCATGGAGATTCAAGGATTTCTCAAACCCGCATGAAATCAACACTCCAGTTATGTTTTTGATGAGGGAATAATATTTCAACATGATGTACAGCTAAAAAAATTTGGCCCTTTAAGTTGCCGTGAGCAACATGCAGAGAAACAAAAAAATACAAACATGGATAAAAACCAGTGAATTATGAGATGTGAAACGCAGCAGGAGTTCTCCTCCCACCACCGCCTGGTGCTGTGAGCTTTGCTCTGTTGTTGTTCCCACTTGTTTTTCACCACATGTTTCCAGCTCACGGATTTCAAAACAAGAAGTCGCACTTTAGTTTCGTTAATAACGGCAAACAGAACTGTACCTGCCACTTCCTGTTTACCTTGGCGTTGGGTTTTCTGACACTCGTGGTTGTCGTCACAGCAACCTAACAGCACAGAGGGGGTGGAAAAAAGTGATCTTTTCCCTATTTCCTCTCTCTCCCCAGAATCCAGCAGGAGGTTCCCAGCAAGGCGGTGCTGGAGCAGGAGATGGTGTGGATGAAGGAACATCTGTCCACGCTGGGCTCCCCTGTGGTGCTCTGCCACAACGACCTGCTCTGCAAGAACATCATCCACAACAGCAAGGAGGGTAGGTGGCCTCCACTGGGCTGAGAATCTGAGTCAAATGGAGAAAGCCCAGCCTGAAATGGAAGATGGAACTTTTTTTCCGAGCAGAATTGCACATAAGGTCAACATCCGGGCTAGCACTAACAGGAAAATGGTGGAGTTCCAATTAAAAACAAATATCATCAGCATAGAGCCGTACTTTGTGTTGAGTGTGAGCTCTCTGTAGGTTCTCAAAGCATCTGAGGGATTATGTCTTGGAGCAATAGTGCAGCACATAACTGAAGACCACAAAGTAATGGCTGGTTGTGTTTTAGGTCACGTTCGTTTTATAGACTACGAATACTCCAGTTACAACTACCAGGCCTTCGACATCGGCAACCACTTCAACGAATTTGCAGGTTGGTGATCAACTTTACGGTTTGAATGCAGGAGGTGATTTTATTTGGGTCATATCTCTGGTATATCCTGTTCCTATGGTGACCAGGCATGGCTGAGCTGGACTACGGCCTCTACCCGAGTCTCCAGATGCAGATGGACTGGCTGAAGGAGTACCTGCAGGCCTACAAGCTGTTCACCAAGAACACCGACCAGGTCAGCCAGCAGGAGCTGGAGACGCTCTATGTTCAGGTCAACAAGTTTGCTCTGGTGAGGAGAAACGGCCTAGTTCATGTTCAGATCAACACACCCCGGCTGTGGAACCGCAGCTGATGTCTAATGTTTTTCCCCGAAGGCTTCACACTTCTTCTGGGGATTCTGGGCTCTCATCCAAGCCAAATACTCCTCCATCGACTTTGACTTCCTCGGGTACGTTCCTGTTTCCGTTCCTGTTCATGTGTGAAAGTGTGTGAGAGATATCTGGCATGATAAATTAAAGTAAGTGTGATCATTTCCATTTGGACAGCAGTCATTAGAGACGCTCCCCTTTAATATAGTTGAAAAGCCGCCATTTTGAGAAATGCTGCAAACATTTGATAAGAAGTACCAAATGTTTGCACTACTTGCCACTTTTGCCTGTTTTTCTTGTCTAAGCTGAATGTTGATTTTTAAAATATAGTTTAAGTTAGAGACTTCCTAATCCATTGTAAATATTTCTGTTTTATTTTGGATATTTAATTTTTTTCTGCTTCAGCTGATAAATATTCTTTAGAAATTAAAGGGTTTTTTTTGTCTCCCCCCAGTGGGTGTGATGGCATTATTATGCTTTTATTATTAGACCAGTAAAAATTGATCTCAAAATAACAATATTACTGTTTATTGCAATCATTTCTTATTGATTGATTTAATCAATCTTATTGATTTATTATCCAGCATTCCTGCTGCTGTCAGTCACTTCCTGTTGTCTTTGGCAGGTACGCCGTTCTGCGTTTCAACCAGTACTTCCACATCAAACCCACAGTGATGGCTCTGCAGATCCCAGAGTGAGAGGAGGAGGAAGAGGTCGAGGGTCGGGTTGGTTGGGTTCTGTCAACCTGCTGCTAGTGGGCGGAGCCTCTCACACCGCTAGGCAGCCTTCGTCTTAATCAAGCACAATTACTCTCCTGCAAGCTTACCTCAGCATCCTCCAGCTGTCTGACTGCAGAATGACTGAAGCTCCATATGATTGATTGACTTCTTCATGTTAGGGTCAGAGGTGATGACCTCTGAGTCAGACTGAGAGTCGCAGCGTTCCCAATGTCCGGATCATTCCTCCTCCTGCTCCTCCTCAGGTTTGGTGCCAGCAGCTTATGTCTGCTGGGATTCTGTGACTCCATGGCCTTCAGGTGGCTGCTGCTGAGCCTGGGCTCAGCCCACGTGTCAGTCTGTCTGTCTGAATCACACAGTGATGGAGAGGAGCTGGATGTTTAGTTTGTCTATTTATTTTCAGTTATTCTCCGTCTCTTGGTGCTTTGTTTTCGGGGCGGAGCAGAGCGGCTATCTGGTTTTCCAGCTTCTTGGCTTTTATGGCTGCAGCGACTCACTCTGTTAACTTTCCATTTCAGCTTTCCAGACATGTTGGAAAATCCCGACCTTTGACCCCAAGCTCTCTGTGTCTGCTCTCTCTCTCTCCTCATGTTTCAGCACTCTGCTTCCCTCAGTCTCACACTCCCACCTGCTTCCTACATCTGGAGCCATATTGGATTTTACTGTAACACATTGGATACTGAGTAGTTCAAGGTCACTTTGTTACTTTGGACAAAATTAATATTTGAACCCGATTTTAGAAATGCATGTTAATAATAACTATGAATATTTCGGGGTGCACCGATTGCAGTTTTTTAACTGATCACCAATATTTTCCCTTTTTTTTTTTTTTTTAGCTTGACATTCCAGTTTTGGCCTGTGTCACTTTCTTTTCTCTGAAAAGTTCCTGAATGTAGCTCCAAAAGTTGCCAACAGTGGCTGAGAGTTGTAAACGTCCACATGGTCACATGGATGACATGATTCATTGAACCCGTTTTTAGAAATGCAACATGTCTAAAGAAACATGTCGGGGCACAGATTGCACTTTTCGACAATTTCTTTTTTCTTTCTCTTTCAAGCCGATTTTGGCTGACATCAATTTTTATTTATTTATTTATTTCTCTTGGTCTAAGAAGTTGCTGATTGGAGCATCAAAGGTTGCCAACTGTGGCTATTGCTACTGTAAAAGTCCAGCTTCAGACACAACAATACATGTCCAGCCGTGACCCTGTGGGCCGGTCCGTCACTCAGGTCACCAAGTCATGCAGAGCAAAGTGGGTCAGGTTGATGTCCAGACCTTTGCAGAGGCCCATCACCAAAAATGTAGGAAATCTGAGCCAATTCCTCAGTGCAACTCTATAAAAATTGGTAAAAAGAAAGTCAAAGCGTGGAACGTGGAATAAAGTCCCTCCTGTTGGTTGACGTGTTCAGAGCCTGAAGATGGGACGGATCTTCAGTGAAATTGCCTGGCTATGGGATTGTTGCGTTTCTATATGACTGTCATCCTCAAAACACTCCATACTAGTTCATCTAAAAAAACAATAGGTGCCTAAATGAGGATTGTCTTGTCATAATTTACTTCCTCTTACTTAAAACTACCAGAAGATTCCATTTCGGGCCGCAAACAGGATCATAAAAACATCAACTGCATAAAGACCTGACCGCTGCAGCTCAGCCTTTGTCTCCTCCATTCTGTCTCAAGTTGTTTAGAGCCACTTCTTCACACTCCAACATGACTGTATGATGTCTGTAGTTCAGTACAGCCCCCACTGGGGGAGCTGGTGAGCGTGACCTTTGTCCTGCATTGCTGGTGTCGTGTAGCGGCAGGGTTTAATAATTGAGCAGACTCTCTGATGCTGATGCGCTTTGAGCTGTAGTGACTTAAGGGAGAAAGTGGAGGAGCCGTCCGTCTCTTGAGCCAAACCCTGTCGGTTCTGACAGAGGATTGTTTATTTTATGTCGCCCTGACGACCACTGAAATGTGGCGCATGTTTGGGAGCAGAGAAGCTGCTGTGATCACCAGACCGCAAGGCAGCTCATGCAGATTTTCAGACTAAATTAGTGAAGTAAACACTTCGATGCACAATCACAGCTCGGCCTGGAGAGAAGGCGCATTTGCACAGTAGAAACACTCCGAATTGACCTCTGACCTCGAGCCGACCTCATCTGCTGACAGACTTACTCAGAGAGGAGACTGCAGACTGATTCTGCTCAGAGCTGAGGCTCTATGTTTGGACCACTGAGGTTTCTCTTTTGTCATCAGTATTTCCAGATGAACTGGTTGCTTTGTGCTCAGCAGAGCAGAATTAGCGTTAAAACATTCCTGCACATTAATTTCCCACAAATCTGTGAAAGCAGTTTATTTATTAAGTGAAGCCAACATTACATTTCCCACCTTTTTATTGTGTGCTTTAATTACACCAGTGGCAGTCTAGCTTTGAACTGCAGTTTATTGAAGGTTGGATTATTTGTGAATGTACTAACGTATTTTCAAAGACACTGTTGATTTTATTTTTGATTTTTATTTTCATTTCCTTTTTGTAAAGCATTGATGGGGTTGTGTATGAAAGGAGCCAGAGTTAGGCTTGCAGATGGGAATTTGTAAATGTGTGGCAAACAGAGGATGTAAATACTGTAATAAATCCTGTGAAAAGTTTACTGTACTGTGATCATTCACAGCCTGTAGGAGTGAAAATAATTATTTAACGACTGTCAGTAAATATTTCAATTAAACACTAAACTGATTTTAAAAGGATTCTCTTGTGTGTTACGCCTGAGTGTGTGTATGTGTGTGATCTTGTTTTATAACATCATGGGGATTTCAATCTGTTTACATGTCATCGGGACCTCCTCTCTCATGGCGATCTAAAAGTTGGTCCACATACAGAAGATGAGTTTAACTGACTGCCCTTTTAAAGGTTCTGGTGAAGTTTCAGCATTGGCCCATATCACGTTTTTTTTAGGGTGTGTGACCCGATACTGTAGGTTTCAGATGGGTACCGCACCTATTGTAATTCACACAAAATGCAGTGAGCACTGGATTTTCCACACAGCAAAACGCAGTCGGGAGGCAGCACTTAGTCAGAGCATAATCTTGTGAAAAGCATAGTCTGTGGAAAGCATAGTCTGTGGAGCCTTGATCTTGTGGAAAGCATAGTCTGTGGAAAAGCATAGTCTGTGAGAGCATAGTCTTGTGGAAGCGCAATCTTGTGAAGCGCAGTCTGTGGAGAAAAGCAGATCTGTGGAAAAGCAGTCTGGAAGCAGTCTGTGGAAAAGCATAGTCTTGTGGAAAAGCCAGTCTGTGGAAAAGCATAGTCTGTGGAAAAGCATAGTCTTGACAACGCATAGCCTTAGGAAAAGCATAGTCTTGTGGGAAAGCATAGAGTCTTGGGAAAAGCATAGTCTGACAGTGGAAGCATAGTCTGAGCAGTCTGACCGGAGGAAAGCATAGTCTGAAAGCGGAGTGTGGCGGAAAAGGCAGTCTGATGCAGTCTGTGGAAAAGGCAGTCTGGAAAGCAAGTCTGATTGGAAAACACTGATCTGACAGTGGAAAGCGCAGTCTGGAAAAGCGCAGTCGACGGTGGAAAAATACAGTCACGGTGGAAAGCAGTCTGGCGATTGAGTCTGAGGAAAAGCGCAGTCTGACGGTGGAAAACGCAGTCACCGGAAAAGCATAGTCTGACGATTGAAGCAGCGCAGTCTGACGGTGGAAAAGCGCAGTCGCGGAAAAGCGCCAGTCTGACGATTGGAGAGCATAGTCTGAAAGCGCAGTCTGACGGATTGGAAAACAGTCTGGAAAAGCGCAGTCTGACGGAGGAAGCGCCCAGTCGCGGAAGCGCAGTCTGCACGGAGAAGCGCAGTCGCGGAAGCGCAGTCACGGAAGCGCGAGCGAGTCGCGGAAAAGCATGATCGCGGAAAGCGCAGTCTGCGGAAAGCATGATCGGAAAGCGCAGTCTGTGGAAAAACAGTCTGGAAGCGCGTCTGACGATTGGAAAGCGCCAGTCTGATTGGAAAAGCCAGTCGGCGATTGGAAAGCAAGTCACGGCGATTGGAAAAGCGCCGTCTGACGATTGGAAAACGCAGTCTGACGGTGGAAAAGCGCAGTCGCGACGGTGGAAAAGCATAGTCTGACGATTAGCGCCAGTCGACGGATTGGAAAAGCGCCAGTCTGGAAAAGCGCAGTCTTGACGATTGGAAAGCGCCAGTCTGACGGATTGGAAAGCGCAGTCGCGGAAAGCGCCAGTCTGACGGATTGGAACGCAGTCGGAAAGCGCAGTCTGGAAAGCGCCAGTCGCGAGCGCGGTCTTGACGATTGGAAAGCGCAGTCACGGAAAAGCGCTTAGTCTGACCGGAGAAGCGCAGTCTGAGCGCCAGTCGCGGACGGTGGAACGCAGTCGCGGAAAGCGCGCAGTCGCGGAAAGCGCAGTCGCGGAAGCGCAGTCACGGAAAACAGTCTTGACGGTGGAAAGCGCAGTCGCGGAAAGCGCCAGTCGCGGAAAAGCGCAGTCGGAAGCGCGCAGTCTGACGATTGGAAAAGCGCCAGTCGCGGAAAGCGCAGTCGACGGCCGTGGAAAAGCATAGTCGCGGATTGGAAGCGCAGTCGCGGAAGCGCCAGTCGCGGAAAAGCGCCAGTCGCGGAGCGCAATCTGAAGCGCAGTCTGGAAGCGCAAGTCACGGATAGCATAGGCGGCGGAGGAAAGCGCAGTCGCGGAAAGCGCGGTGCAGAAAGCGCCAGTCTGGAAAGCGCTTGATCTGACGGTGGAAACGCAGTCGCGGAGAAAGCGCAGTCGCGGAGGAAAGCGCAGTCGCGGAGGAAAGCGCAGTCTGGCCGGTGGAAACGCAGTCTGGAAGCGCGTGCGGTGATTGGAAACGCAGTCTGACGGAGGAAAAGCGCAGTCTGCGGCGGAAAGCGCAGTGTGGAATCGCCAGTCGCGGAAAGCGCCCAGTCACGGAAGCGCCATCTTGACGGTGGAAAACGCAGTGCGGAAAACGCAGTCTGGAAGCATAGTCTTGACGATTGGAAACGCAGTCGAGAAAGCAGTCTGTGGAGAAAGCGCAGTCTTGTGAGAAAAGCGCAGTCGCGCTGGAAAATCAGTCTGTGGAAAGCGCAGTCGCCAGGAAAATCAGTCTGTGGAAAAGCGCAGTCGCAGGAAACGCATAGTCTTGGGGAAGCGCGCAGTCTGTGGAAAAGCCTTAGTCTGACGGTGGAAACTTAGTCTGACGGATTGGAAGCAAGCCAGTGACGGTGGAAAAGCGCAGTCTGGAACCGCATGTGCAGAAAGCGCCAGTCTGACGATTGGAAAAGCAGTCTGGGAAGCGCAGTCGACGATTGGAAAACGCAGTCTGACGGATTGGAAAGCATAGTCGTGATTGGAAAAGCCAGTCTGAGCGCCAGTCGGAGAAAGCGCAGTCGCGGAAAGCGCCAGTCTGAGCGCCAGTCTGAAGCGCATAATCTGGAAAAGCGCAGTCTGGAAAGCGCCATAGTCACGGAAGCGCAGTCACGGGAAGCGCAATCGCGAGAAAGCGCAGTCGCGGAGGAAAGCGCAGTCACGGAGGAAAGCGCAGTCGGAAGCGCCACGGTGGAAACGCAGTCTGACGGATTGGGCAGTCACGAGCACTTAGTCTGACGATTGGAAAACGCAGTCTGAAAGCGCCAGTCACGATTGGAAAGCGCAGTCGCGGGAAAGCGCCTTAGTCTGACGGATTGGAAACGCAGTCGCGGAAAGCGCCTGTCACCGATTGGAAACGCCAGTCTGAAAGCGCCAGTCTGACCGATTGGAAACGCTTAGTCACGGAAGCGCAGTCGCGGAAGCGCTGATCTTGACGATTAGAGCCGCAGTCTGGAAAGCGAGTCTGTGGTGAGCGCAGTCTGTGAGAAACGCAGTCGCGCTGGAAAATGCAGTCTTGTGGAAGCGCAGTCGCAGGAAAATGCAGTCTTGTGAGCGCAGTCGCAGGAAAAGCAGTCTTGATCTTGGGGAAAGCGCATAGTCGCAGGAAAAGCAGTCTGACGATTGGAAGCCAGTCTGACGGTGGAAAACGCAGTCTGACGGTGGAAAGCGCAGTCGCGGAAAACGCCAGTCTGATTGGAAAGCATAGTCTGGAAAGCGCAGTCTGACGGTGGAAACAGTCGCGGGAAAGCGCAGTCTGACGGTGGAAAAGCGCAGTCGCGGAAAAGCGCCAGTCACGGCCGATTGGAAACCAGTCTGACGGCCGATTGGAAAAGCAAGTCGCGGAAAAGCGCAGTCTTGACGGATTGGAAAAGCGCCAGTCGCGGAAAAGCGCCAGTCACGACGATTGGAAAGCGCAGTCGCGGAAAAGCGCAGTCTGACGGTGGAAGCGCGAGTCGCGGAAAAGCGCAGTCTGACGAAGAGTAAGCGTCACGGAGCGCCCAGTCGCGGAAGCGCAGTCTGGAAGCGCAGTCTGGAAAGCGCGGTCGCGGAAGCGCAGTCTGAGCGCAGTCTGAGCGCAAAGCGCAGTCGCGGAAAGCGCCAGTCGCGGAAGCGCAGTCTGGAGGAAAGCGCAGTCGCGGAGGAAAGCGCAGTCTGACCGATTGGAAAGCAGTCTGACGGTGGAAGCCTTAGTCACGGAAAGCAGTCACGATTGGAAAAGCGCAGTCACGGAAAAGCGCGATCGGATTGGAAAGCGCAGTCGAAAGCAGTCTGAGAAACGCAGTCGGAGGAAAACAAAGTCTGACGGCGGTGGAAAAGCAGTCGGAAAGCGCCAGTCTGACGGTGGAAAAGCGCAGTCTGGAAAGCGCGCAGTCTGACGGAGGAAAGCGCATAGTCGCGGAGGAAAACAAAGTCTGTGGAAGCGCAGTCACGGAAAGCGCAGTCTGACGATTGGAAAGCGCAGTCACGGAAAGCGCAAGTCTGTGACGGAGGAAAGCGCAGTCTGGAGGAAAACAAAGTCACGGTGGAAAGCGCAGTCTGGAAGCGCGTGCGGCGGTGGAAAGCGCCCGGTCACGAGAAAGCGCCAGTCTGGCGGTAGAAAAGCGCATAGTCGTGATTGGAAAAGCGCATTCGGAAAAGCGCGCAGTCGCGGAAGCGCACTCGCGGAAAGCGCCCAATCTGGAAGCGCAGTCTGGGCATAATCGGAGCGCAGTCGACGGAGGAAGCAGCAGTCGCGGAGGAAAGCGAGTCGGAAAGCGCCAATCTTGACGATTGGAAAAGCGCAGTCTGACGATTGGAAAGCGCCAGTCTGGAAAGCGCAGTCTGACGGATTGGAAAACGCAGTCAGGAAAAGCGCCAGTCGTGATTGGAAAAGCGCAGTCTGAGCGCAGTCTGACGATTGGAAAACGCAGTCTGGAAAGCGCAGTCTGACGGAGGAAAAGCAGTCTGCGAGCGCAGTCTGAATTCGACATAGTCTGGAAAGCGCAGTCTGGGAAAGCGCCAGTCTGATGACGGTGGAAAAGCAGTCTCGCGGAAAGCATAGTCTGTGGAAAAGCGCAGTCTGGCGGAAGCGCAGTCGCTGGAAAATCTGATCTGTGGAAGCATAGTCGCAGGAAAATCATCTGGAAGCGCAGTCACGAAGCGCAGTCTGGGAAGCGCAGTCCGAGAAAAGCGCCAGGCTGACGGAAGCGCAGAGCGACGGAAAGCGCAGTCGCTGGAAAATGCAGTCTGGCGGAAAAGCGCAGTCACGCAGGAAAATGCAGTCTGTGGAAAGCGCGGTCTTGCAGGAAAAGCGCAGTCTGACGGTGGAAAGCGCAGTCACGGAGAAAGCGCCAGTCTGACGGTGGATTAAAAGCAGTCTGGAGCATAGTCTGACGGAGGAAAGCGCCAGTCTCGGAAGCCAGTCTGACGGAGAAACGCAGTCACGGAGAAAGCGCAGTCGCGGAGGAAAGCGCAGTCGCGGAGGAAAAGCGCTTATTCTGACGGATTGGAAACGCAGTCGCGGAGGAAAGCGCAGTCACGGAGGAAAACGCAGTCGCGGAGGAAGCCAGTCACGGGATTGGAAAACGCAGTCTGAGCGCATTCTGCGGCGTGGAAAAGCGCAGTCTGGAAAGCGCAGTCTGGGAAAGCGCAGTCGACGGTGGATTGGAAGCATAGTCGTGATTGGAAAAGCATAGTCTGAAGCGCAGTCGCGGAAAGCGCAGTCGGAGCGCCAGTCTGACGGTGGAAAAGCATAGTCGGATTGGAAAAGCGCCAGTCTGACGGAAAAGCGCCAGTCTGCGGAAGCATAATCTGAAGCGCAATCTGGAAGCATAATCTGGAAAGCGCAGTCTGACGGAGGAAAAGCATAGTCGCGGAGGAAAGCGCAGTCGCGGAGGAAAGCGCCAGTCACGGATCTTGAGTCTGACGGAGGAAAAGCGAGTCTGGAAAAGCGCAGTCGACGGCGGAGAAAAGCAGTGTGGAAGCGCAGTCTGGAAAGCGCAGTCACGGAAAGCGCATCTGCGGAAAGCGCCAGTCTGAGCGCAGTCGCGGCGCCAGTCTGGAGAAAAGCGCAGTCTGACGGTGGAAAGCAGTCACGGAGAAAGCGGAGTCTTGTGGAAGCGCATAGTCTGAGGAAAAGCGCAGTCTTGTGAGCGCTTAGTCTGGAAAAGCGCAGTCTGTGAGCGGAAAAGCAGTCGCGGAGGAAAGCGCAGTCTGGATCGCAGAGGCGGCGGAGGAAGCGCAGTCACGCGGAAGCGCAGTCGCGGAAAGCGCCAGTCTCGGAAAGCGCAGTCTGGAAGCGCAGTCACCGGAAAAGCAGTCTGGAAGCGCAGTCTGACGGTGGAAGCAGTCTGAGAAAGCGGAGTCTGTGGAAGCGCCAGTCTGGAAGCGCAGTCTGGAAAGCGCAATCTGAGCGCAGTCTGCGGAAAGCGTGATCTTGAGCGCGTCTGGAAGCGCAGTCTGACGATTGAAACGCAGTCGCAGGCATAGTCTGACGATTGGAAAGCGCAGTCGCGGAAAAGCGCAGTCTGGACGGTGGAAAATGCAGTGCGGAGGAAAATGCAGTGTGGAGGAAAACGTAGTGCGGAGGAAAACGCAGTGCGGAGGAAAACGCAGTGCGGAGCGCAGTCGCGGAAAGCGCAGTCTGGAAAAGCGCAGTCTGGAGGAAAGCGCAGTCGGAGGAAAGCGCAGTCTGTGAAAGCATAGTCTGGAGGAAAAGCGCAGTCTGGAGGAGAAAAGCAGCAATCTGGAGAAGCATAGTCACGGAGGAAAACGCAGTCTTGTGAGGTCTGGGAAAAGTCTGACGGTGGAAAGCGCAGTCGCGGAAAGCGCTTATTCGCGGTGGATTAAACGCAGTCTGGAGCGCATTCGTGATTGGAAAACGCAGTCTGGAAAATGCATTGCGGCAGTGGAAAGCGCAGTCTGACGGAGAAAGCGCTCGCGGAGGAAAAGCGCAGTCTGTGGAAGCAGTCGCGGAGAAAAGCAGTCTGGGAGGAAAGCAGTCGGAGGAAAAGCGCAGTCTGTGGAAGCGCGCAGTCTGCGGAGGAAAGCATAGTCTGACGTGGAAAAGCAGTCTGGAAGCGCGTGCGGCGATTGGAAAAGCGCAGTCACGGAAAAGCGCATTCACGGCCGGTGGAAAACGCAGTGCGGAAAAAGCATTGCGACGGTGGAAAGCGCCAGTCGGAAAGCGCAGTCGCGGAAGCGCCAGTCGCGGAAAAGCGTCTGACGGTGGAAAAGCATAGTCTGACGGTGATTGGAAAAGCGCCAGTCGCGGAAAGCGCAGTCACGACGGTGGAAAATGCAGTCACGGGAAAAGCGCAGTGCGGATTAGGAAAATGCAGTCGCGGAAAGCGCGGTCTGCGGAGGAAAACGCAGTGCGGAGGAAAGCGCAGTGCGGAGGAAAGCGCAGTGCGGAGGAAAGCGCAGTCTGGCGGAGCGCAGTCGCGGAGGAAAGCGCAGTCGCGGAGGAAAGCGCAGTCGCGGAGGAAGCGCAGTCTGGAGGAAAAGCGCAGTCTGTGGAAAATGCAGTCTGAGCGCAGTCTGACGATTGGAAAATGCAGTCTGAAAGCGCAGTCACGGAGAAAGCAGTGTGGAGAAAGCGCAGTGTGGAGGAAAGCGCAGTCACGGAGGAAAAGCAGTCGTGGCGGAAAAGCGCAGTCGGAGAACGCAGTCACGGAGAAAGCATAGTCGCGGAGGAAAAGCGCAGTCTGTGAGCGCAGTCTGGAGGAAAAGCGCAGTCTGACGGTGGAAAACGCTTATTGCGGATTGGAAAGCGCAGTCACGGAAGCGCATTGTGCGGCGATTGGAAGCAGTCACGGAAAATGCATTCTGACGGTGGAAAGCGCGTCGCGGAAAAGCGCAGTCTGAAGCGCAGTCGCGGAAAGCGCCAGTCGGAAAAGCGCAGTCTTGACGGTGGAAAAGCGCAGTCACGGATTGGAAAGCACAGTCTGGAAAGCGCAGTCTGACGGCGGTGGAAAATGCAGTCACGGAAAGCGCAGTCACGGATTAGAAAATGCAGTCACAGCGCAGTCGGCGGAGAAGCGCAGTGCGGAGGAAAGCGCAGTGCGGAGGAAGCGCAGTCACGGAAAATGCAGTCGCGGAGGAAAAGCACAGTCTGGAAAAGCGCCAATCTGTGGAAGCGCAAGTCGGAGGAAAGCGCAGTGCGGAGGAAAGCGCAGTGCGGAGGAAAGCGCAGTCTGGAGAGCGCGCAGTCGCGGAGAAGCGCAGTCTTGGAGGAAAGCATAGTCGCGGAGGAAAGCGCAGTCACGGAGGAAAGCAGTCTGTGAAAAGCGCAGTCACGGAGAAAAGCGCAGTCTTGGAGGAAAGCGCAGTCATTTGCGCACTGGATTTTGCGCTCTGAGTGCGCTCTGAGTGCAGTCGCACTGAATTTTCCGGAACGCAGTTCCCAGAACGCAGTGCCCAGAACGCAGTCAAAATGCAGTGTGTAAAATTGCTGTGCAAATCAAGTGCGCTGGTTTACAGGGGTCTCATCAATAAGGGGTATGTCATGACTAATTATGTTTGCACACCCCAAATCACTGTCAATTTCTACAAAAACTGATGAATAATCTCTAAGAAGGGTCCTCAGCTGCCCTTGATGTATACTGGGCAGTTGGAAGAGGTCAATGGCCTCAATTTGGTCCTGTACAGTTGGGACTACCACTTGAGAAGACACCTTAGCTGTATATGAGGGCTCTTCTTTAACACCGGCAGGCAGACTGATAACATTAACATGATGCAGAGTACCTACAACAGTATTTGGGTAAAGCAAGATATCTGTAAAGCCTACATTAACAACTGGTATGTAGGTTGTGCCTCACACCACACTGACCAGGGCAGGAGAAGCAAGCAAACCTCCAGGCAAACCTTCCTCAGGAGGCTCAAATAGTGCAGCCTGTGACAGCTGATCAGAGCATGTAGCAGCCTCAAGCTTCATAACCCCACCTGGGACTCTGCATGCTGCACGACCTCGCACCTTTAACTTCCCCACACAGTCTGAAAGCATCTAAAGAATGCTCCATAAACTGATCCCTCAACAATACAGCACCATTAACCATGCTAGTGGGTGCAGAAGCTTTAACCTTCTCCATTAATCCCATTAGTGCAAGGGAAAATTGAAGGATTTCACCCTCCTGCTGCTTTCTAGAAAAGAAAGCCTCTTGCAATGAGACATAGGAATCAGTACAACCATATACCTCTTTTAGCACTCTAATAATGCAAGCTGGATCAGTCCATTCAGCACTAGGACGGTATCTAAGTTCCTCTCGTGCCTCACCCTCCAGATGATCATACAAGTAAAAAGCCTGATCAACAGGTGATAAGTGACGTGCCCTTATACAGGCTTCAGCCTCCTCCAACCACTCATTTAACCCTATTCCTGATCTTCCCCTGAACATTGGACATTTCCTGTCACGAGGCACGAACACCAACCTCTCTGACACAGGGGGACCCGGGGCAGGCTGAGCACTCTGAGATGTGCTGGGAGTAGAAGGAGCAGTAGAAGTACCTGGGGCAGAGCGTGACTGCTCCTGTTGTAATCGTTCGTTGTCTGCTTTCAAGTGGGCAATCAAGTCCCGCATTTCTTGGATCTCCTCCTCCTCCATGACCTGGATCCTTTGTGATTAATGGGCTCGCTGCTGTTTTGCCTGTACACACAACACAATTCTCTTCCAAAGCAAATAAAATACAATGCCACTACACAAACAGAAAAAAAAAAAAAAAAAAAAACTCCTGAAGAATCAAGTCTCACTTTATACAGCAGGTCCTGCCGACAACGCCAATTTGTGGCAACCTGGGGTGGATTTTCTTTATTATAAGACCCAAATGTAAGATGTTAAAAGTTAATATGGGAAACCAACAACACCACCTGGAATAACTCCAGGAAAATATAATAGTAAGGATTATAAGTTCTACTGGAAATGAGACAAGATTCAGAAAGTTCTACAAAAATTTATTACACTTCAATATGCTTTAGTTTAAAAATATTAGCAATAACCTGAAATTGAATGGTTAAAACAGTGAATGCATTTTTAATTAATTTGATTATAATAAAAAGTTTAAATTTCAAAGGAAACTGAGGCTTACCAGTGGGGGGCGGGAGGGAGGGTCAAAAAAGGGGCAACATCCAGTGAAGAAAAGGGATCACCCTGGAAACTACAAAAACACGGCAAACAAAAAAAGGTAGGCGGTCCAACAAAACACACAAGACAAGACACCACCACCAGGGGTCACCACCGCCACCACAGAAGCCTCAGTCCCTAAAAGAAAGACAAAAATGAAACAATACGAGTAAAACAGTGGTACGATGGCACTACAATATTGCCCTTTATCCAGTTAATAGTGCCATCAATGCTCCCGGCAGCAGGTAGTTCAGGTAGATCTTTTAAAGCATTTCTTTTTAGGCAAAACAGCAGCGAGTGTCAATCCCGATATAATGGTGGTCATCAGGAGGCTAAAAAAATTAGAGCAAAAATATCAATACAATTGGTGACGAAAACTATAACTTATAGTAGCTGCTTACCTGTTGCACTACCAGGCTGCTAGATAAACGGGTTCACAATTCCGCCTATGCAGCTCAGCTGTAACAAAATGCTATGTAAAGGCGTTGTTTACATGGGGTGGATGTTACCTAGCCACGCTAGCCCTTACCTTCCCGGCAGCAAGCAAACAAACAGATCGGTCCAGATGTTGGAGGAGCAGCAAAGGAGGCTAAACAGATCAAACCAGTTCGCACTAATGGCTACGATTAAAGCCGATACACAAAGAAACAGCCACGCTTACCCAGCACAGTTCAGCAGACAAATGAAGCAGAAAGATACAACGTCATGACGCAAGCAGCCTCGTGACAGGTGGAGAGCTGCTTATATGCAGCAGCCGAAATTGGTCTTAAAGTGGCAGCGTACCATTTATGCTGCTACAATGGCAAAATGTGAATTTTTTTTGTTCATAACTGCATTCCAACTAACAGGAAGAAGGTTTAGTGTTGTTAATTAGGCATGCTTTTTATATTCAGTTTTCCTTTTTATATTTAAACAACTTGTTTAAGGACACTGAACAAGGACAACTTGTTCAGTGTGTCTTTTGTTAGATACTGCTTCAGTGTTAATTAAGAAAAAATATCATTTGTCTTTGTTTTATGTATTTGAAAAACTTGAAGCGCAGGTTCATCTCCAACAACCAAAGATAAGGTTGATTCTTTTTAATTCTTTTACAGCCACTGGGCATCTTTGTGCTTGTAGTTGAATAAAAAGGTATTCTGCAATGTTTTGTTTTTCTGTAATCATTTTCTGATGTCGGTCATAAGTTATTGATGATTTTGTTTAAATTTAATATAGCTGACGTAATATGGAACAAAGGACCCTACTAGGTAAGTAAGTATGTGTAATTTATGAAAATAATATGTAAATCTAGTACCCATCTGACGTATTTTTTAGAAAGTTAAGAGTCCCCGTCAAGCATTGTCTAGACAGGTTGATGACCTTACTTTTGAAATTGAGTTATTTGAAGCTGTGAATAGGTTAATACAGCTATAAATATTGTCAAATATTTTTTGAGGTTGTAGAACCTCTAGAAAGAGTGGTCCCCACAAATGATAAAAAAAAGTTAGTCCCCACTCCCCATGGAAACCAGTCTGTGTGTGTGTGTGTGTGTGTGTGTGTGTGTGAATGGCCTGTGGTCCTTTCTGCCCATGAGGAACAGGGGGCTGGGTGGAGGGACGTCCTGCCTGTTATCGTAAGTCTCGGATGGAAACAGAACGAGTTAAAACAGAAAACCAGCAGTGAACTGATCCAAACCGATCGTTATTTAACTGACGTTAGGGATGCACTGATATGAAAGTCTGTCTTAATATCTCTGTTATGGCCGATAACAAATATTTATTTTTATGTATTTCGCTTTCCTTTTGTTGCCAAATCCTCTTCCCCTCTGCAACCTGAAACAAATGGCAACAAGATGAAAATGAACATCAGGTATTGGACCAATATTGGTCGTTAAAAACATGACAAACATGGCCGAGGCGAGGATGCAGATATATTGCGGATCCCTAGATTCTACAAAGATCAGACAAGGCAGAATTAACTGGACAGCTCCAGACAAACCTGAAGATTTCTGTTGGTCCATCTGGAAGATCAAACTGTTCCGAAGGTCAGGATTTTAATTTAAACCACATCAATCTTAACGCTAAAAATTTTAAAGTTACAGTATCATGTAAAATTGACTTTGAGCTTTACATCATGTCATAATATTCCTGCATTTAAAACCTATCTGGAGTGTTGCCTTGATTCTTTCATCCATGTTTGAGAAATCCTTTAATCTCCAGGGCAACCATTCAGGTTTGTCGAGTGTTTGGAAGAACCAGGCAATTGGCAAGAAGTTTAACTTATGAAAAACATCAAACATGATTAAAACAACCAGTTTATTGTCTTTCAAAAACTCTGAAAACATATGGAAATGTACACCTTTAAATTACACAAGCTCTTATAAACAAAATAAAGTTTTTCTATATTTACATCAGCAGGGTAATGACAGATGGTTCTAGTATGTAATAAAATAACTCATTTCTGATCTCTGTACACAAAAGAACCAGCATGTTTCTGATTAACCTTCATGTCCAGTTTAGGCCTGAGACACTTATCCGCCATTCTTGTTTAACCGACCCCGCCCTTGGCTAACAGCTAACAGCAAACAACTTCTTTATTGAAATAATCTAAATACCACAGAGCCAGGATATGATGAGAACAAAGACACCACAGTTATGAACTTATATCTTTAAATTCATAACATAAGAACTTTTTTTTTTTTTTTTTTACAAAATAAAACATTAAGTACCAGGTTTTCTTCTGTGTTGATTTTAATGCAACCAGTGAAACTCAATAAGCTAAACAGTTAGCTGCTAGCTAACCTTTAAAAAATTAAAAATAAAATAAATAAACTTCTTAAAACTTCTTCTTAAACACACATTTCTTTGCTGGAACCAGAATTGAAAAAACTGGAATAATTGAAATTTAATAAAAGGTAGGAATCATTTCAGGCACCTACGGTTTGTCAACTTGACCTATGCTAAAGTTTAATGCTATCAAAGTTAGCATATAAAGTCAAAAAACCCCACAACTTAATGGAGGGAGCTAAAGATTAGGTGATGCCAAGAGGCCCGTCAAACTCAGAGTGAATGTGGAGAATGCTAAAACATTAGCACTGCTTTCAGTAAGAAGAAGCATCCATTACCATTACTAAAATAGGTATGAATAATTCAGGGTCTAACTGTAGCTTATGATCATATTACTGGTAATCAAAAATTATAAATCTCAAGGAAGGAACATTATTTAAGTAATTTCTTGAGGTTTTGTTTGTTACTGCTGATATTAGCTTGTATAGCTAGGCTTTCTGTTGGATTAGCTAGCTCTTTAAACAAACACACCGGTCGTAGCTGGTTATGGTTTGCCTTAAAGAAAAGAAGAGTTATGGTTTGTCATCTCTTGATGAAGAGATGACAAACTCTTCAGCAAGAGAAGTTTGTAACTTCAGCAACTTCTGAAGATGCTGAAGTTATTGTCAGCAACTTCTTTGTGTCTTTTCTAAATGGATCCTCTTGTTGGCAGCAGTCTTACTGCAGCTAGCTATTTATGAACAAAATTCCAGTGTTTTCCCATTAAAAGCTCATAGGACGTAAAACTGATGCAATTCTGAAGCTAAATGTTTTAAAAAATCATTATATACCATCACACAAATGACTGACCATTACCTATTTGTATAAACAAAACTTAATGTCACACAGCAAGATAAGGAAGGAGGGCTAACTATGGTGCCAGTGTTCCCATCATCACCAGTGTCTCTAAAGAAGTGGAAAGTGCTATTGAATTACAATTTGTATCCGCCGTCAGATGGATGCAGGTTTATTTACGTTCAGCTCCCTTTCATACGCAACAGAAAGGTTGCGTTCCCAATCACTAATTTTTCTCCAAGGAAACCAACTTAATCCATTTCGTTTAGTGCTCCACCGTTGTCATAACTAATATTTTCTATCACAAAGCAAATCATGAATATTACACCTCTGCACTTTCAAGTTACAGTTCGTCGTGGACCGAGTGATTTCAGACAGGCAGTTCAATTCATGAGATGGTTTTTCTTGCTGCTGGACAATCTGAACAAGAATATAAACGATGATGAACGAAGGAGCTTCAGCATCGTTTCACCAAGAAAAAACAAAACAAAACAAAGAAAAACCATGTATTTAAATGCACAGATTAAACACAACAATCAAGAAACACTTAAAAAGCAAAAAAAACAAATATATGCAACAGGCCGGGGGTCAACCCTCCAAGCCGGAGAGGGAACTGAAGCAAATACAGTTCACTTTAGGAGAACAGAGGAAATGTGGAGGAAGAAGAGGAGCAGGAAGAGGAACAGGAAGAGGAAGAGGAAGAGGAGGAGGAGGAGGATGTGACTGGGGTTATTATTGGGTCATGAAGGATTCACTCCCTCATTTTAAATCAGAATTTAAAACCTATTTCTTTAAAATTGCTTATATATCTGATGCCTCCTGCACTTCCTGTTCAAGTTATTTTATTATTGTATCTTTTAATTGATTTTATGCATTTTGTACAGAGCCAATGAACAATAAAATGAATTTTTTTTTAATTATTATTATGATTGTTGTTATTATAAATACTGGGAGTTGCTGGAGCACAAATATAGTGTCCTCCTAAAGAAAATCTGTTGAAAGGACAAATTAATGCCTAACTGATGAGTCAGATGATCTAATTATTTTTTCAAATATAAAAAATTTCAGGTAAAAAAAAAAAGAAATAAACTAAAAATCAAACCTATAATTTGTCCACCAGATTTTTTCCTTTGGTCTCCTGGTGGACTTTATGATGTCTTACAATCTGGGTTAGAAAATTCTTTAGTTCTGTCTGACAGGAATCATCAGGGGAGCGGACACCCACAGACAAACGTACTCAAATTAAATGTTGGAGTTTTGGGATGACGGGTTAATAAATTATTCGAAGACTTTTCCAAATGTGCCAACGACAGCATCAACATCTGAAGACAAAAAAAAAAAAAACCCACAAAAGAACAAAGCAGCCCACTCTACAAACAGACATGATGATGTGAAGCATCCTGCTGTCTTCAGGCTTTTCTTTGGTCAGAGGTTTCAGGTTGGATGTAAACGGTCCAGTGCTACCTTTATGTCTGCCTTTTGTAAGGACTAGCTTCCACCACCAGGGGGCGGTGTGGACCCAGTCCAGTCTCCTGGGCTGCCTGACAGGTGAAAAGCAGCAAATCTAAGTTGAACAGTTCCTATGGAACTTCCTGCAGCGATTCTAATCCCTGGGAGGCGTATTGTTTGATAAAAGGCAACATGGAAGAAAAACAAGAAGCAGAAGGGATTAAATGATAACTTTCTACATTCTAACAACAGTAAAAAAAAAAAAAAGAAAAAAAAAAACACAAAGCAGGTGATGACTCATCTGGGAAGGGAACTGATAAGGACTTGTGTGAGGGAACTGGGGAGTTTGTATTAATGTACAAGCAGAGTACGTGTGGGTGTGTGTGTGTGTGTGTGTGTGTGTGGCGTCTCAGTCATCCAGGATTTGGATTCTGATTGCCTTGAAACCAGGAGCGACATCTGAAGCTGAAGTTCTGTTCGTCTTCCTCTCCGTCTCCTTGCTCTACGGGGCCACCGGGCCCACTGGGCCCCCAGAGGCCCACCGAGCCCAACTTGATCAGTCTGTGAGCAGCACCAGTTCCCCCTCACTCCTCTCTCCCAAGTCGCTTTCTTCTCCTTCGCTGTAGGGCACTCGTTCTCTCTCTCTCTCTCTCTCCCTGTCCCTGGGCAGTGGGGTGGGCGTGGCCCGGTCCTCTGACCTGCGGGCGGGGGGCGGGCCCTGCGGCAGGTAGTGCTCCAGCAGCGCCGGGTGAAATGGTAAGCCTGGGACGGAGATGGAGCCGCCGGCCGGGTACTGGTCGCTCTGGGAGTACTGGATCTGCTGCGGCTCTGATTGGCTGGAACACAGGATGAGTCGCCGTCAGGGCGTGGCATCAGACACGACGCAACACGATACATAAACAATGAGTCTTATACATTTTATCCAGTATTAAAAGTACTAATCTATGTGCTAAACCCGAATGAAACTGCTGGAGTGGAAAGTTCTGCTGAAAGAAACCAAACTTGAATTTACATGTAAAATGTTTCAACTGGGGAAAACTACAACGTTACACACCATTTCTGTTTGCTGGACGAAAATCATGGAGCTCATTTTAGTTTATTTAATTGATTTATTGTTTATTGCAATGGGCCTAGTGGTGGCAGCATCATGCTGTAGGGATATTATCTGAGTTAGAGGCTGAGACAGAGGCACAGTTTTTAAATCTGTGATATTTGTTTTATGAAACTTTCTGTGTGGGAAAAAGAGCATGAATAACATGAAACTTAAACTATTGTTGGCTTCATCTGAAGAACTGTAAGAGTGGATTTGATCATGGAGGACGGGCTCAAAAAACTTCAATAGTCCAAAGACGGCTGGAAAAGCTGAAGGCCGTACAGTTGTGGAGGGTTGCCGTGGGTTACCGTCAGTAAAGAGGGACATTGTTGGACTCTCTCTCAAAGCGAGTGTGAAGCGTGTCGGTTGGTTCTCTACCTGTGTGTGTAGGTGGCCCTCTGCTCCTGCCTGCGGCTCTTCATCATGGCTTTGTACTCGCCCACCCTCAGCCTTCGGCCCTCCACAATGCAGGTCCGTTTGGGTCGGGGCTTGTACTTGTAGTCGGGGTAACGCTCCAGGTGCTGCCTGCTCAGCCTCGCCTGCTCCTCATAGTACGGCTGCTTCTCCTGGTTGGACATGGACTTCCACCTGGAGCCTGGAGAAAGACAGACTTTAGCATCAGGGATGTTTGAAAATGTCCGGTTTTGTAAAAATCCAAAAAAAAATCCTCTTTTTCATAAAAAAAAACTTTTATTTAGGTTAGTGTAAAGGAGGCAAGGATACACACTTTTTAGGTTTGAAAAATCCATTTATCTGGAAGTATTCAAAGAGTATTAATACTTTGTAGCTAGTTGTGTGTATATTATCCAACAGCAGCTTCAAACACTACATAGCATCTTTGAGGCTTGAAGAGTACCATGATGAGAATGACATTGCAATGTGTAATGACTAAAAGGCAAAACATCATCAGTTCAAGTTGAACAACAAGAATTCTTTCAGTTGTTGCCAAGCACAGAATTTCTCTACATGCATGAAAAACCTGATAGCCTAGCTAAACTGGAATGGAAACACTAGCAACCGTTTTGGAGTGACGCTGAAGCGCCATGAACCACAGCCATTCAGCTAATATCTTTTTCAATATGTCAAACAGTTATTCAGTAAAATGTGCTAAATGTAAAGACAAAAAAGTATAAGAACATAAGAAAAAAACTGCAACCACAATTATGCTAATGGCTAGCCTTCATGCAGTTAGCTAGGTATAGTTAAGAAGCTAGCAGGTTAGCAAGCAGGTACTGTGTTAACAGAAGAGTCAAAGCTAGGTTTTTTTAGCTTCATTTTTGATTTTTTTTTTTTTTCATATTTAAACAGCAACTTTCTACTGAAGAACAGATGAGATCATCAACTAATAGACAAAAGGTGAGCTAGCTAGAAATCTGTGGTGCCTTGGTGAGGCTTTATTACTGATCTTAGCACCAGATTTTATTTTCTATTACCCAACTAGCTGGATGTTGACAGCATCTTTGCAAAACGCTACAGTTACAACAGATCTTATTAACCTGACTTTCTGGGTATTGTTTACGCCAACAGAACAGAATCCGATGCAGAAACCCACCACCACCAGCCACTGGAGGACCCACCTAGGATCTTGCTGATGGAGGAGTTGTGCATGTCTGGGAAAGCCTGGAGGATCCTCCTGCGCTCGTCCTTGGCCCACACCATGAAGGCGTTCATGGGTCTCTTTATGTGGCCGGTAGAGGAAGTGGGCCGGGTCTCAGAGTAGCTGCCAGGAACAGAGACGGGGAGGGCCCCTACAGCAAGACACAGACAGGTAAGGCTTGAAATGTCTTTCCCCCCCATTAGTTACTAATCAAGTGTGTTTACTTTTCAAAGCACTGTACTTCTGATTTCAGCTGTGGGTCAATTCACAGGATTGTAATCACGTTTTCTATCTTTTTACATTTGGAACAGCCGTATCAGAGGCCGTTCCAAATGCGGCGCTGCATGTGCAAAGATGGAAAACTAAAAGTCCACAGAGGACGGCTGGTGTTAATTGTTAGAGGAGAGGCCGGGATTAAAATGGAAAGATTGGATGCCACGTCACACAAACTTACAAGCTTATTATGGATGGGGAAAAAATCAAGTTTATTCAAAGTCAACATTAGGTCTCTCTACCTCCATTCATTGCTGCCAATTGACTTCCACTCATTAGAAGATAAAATGACTCCTGATCAAGTCAATAATAATCTTGAGCAATCTTCTTCCAGTAGGTGTTGAATTTTAGAGTTACACATTCACCTACCATAGACTAAGAGTAGATTGTAAAAAAAAATCATTTTAAATAGTTTCCATAGCTGCTATCCACATTCAAATCACATCTAGGAATACTCTTTTAGAACAGATTTTAATGTATGACTATTCTAATTATTAGGATTTAGTTTGATGTACTTTAAGTTCTGGCTGTAACTTTTCTTTATTCCTGTAAAGTCAGTGTCTAGAAAAGCGCTGCACAAATTAAATATATTATTATTATTATTATTAATAATAATTTGTCTCCTGTCAAAGTGACATAGAAATGTTTACTAAGAGGGAAAGATATCTTGAAACTCTGCTGTCCCACTTTGACACGTTTCAATTCAAACACAGTGTTAGTAGTTGAACTATCCCAGTGCTAACGTGGCATTCTGGTGAAAAGCCTTTATTCTGAGTACAGAACAGCAGCAGCATCGTGGGAACACCTACCCTCAGAGTCACTGCTGAGGTGCTCCTCGCCGTGCCTCTCTTCGCTGCGCTCACAGCGACTTATTTTTTCTGCACGAGGAGAACCTTTATATTCCTGCAGACAAAAATAAAAAACAAAAAGAAGCAGATGAAGTCATCCATGGTGTAACCTCACTGGTATATCAGCATTTGAATTTGAATCTGGGTGATTGTGGTAAAACAATCACCCAGTGTTGGAAGAGTGCACAAAGTTCTATTTAAGGTAAGAGACACGGCGCCGGCCAATCAGAGGCTCAGAGTGTAGCGCTGCATGTGCAAAGATGGAAAACTGACAGTCCACACAGGACGGCTGGTGTTGATTGTTAGAGGCCGAGATTAAAATGTTAAAAAAACTTTTTGTTTTGTTTTGCAAAACTGCTGTTTTATCTTTCACCTATTCTGCTGCTGCAAATTGTCAACAGAGTGGAGAGGAGTGGAATACCAAAATAGGTCAGTCAACAGTTTTGGTGCTAACGCAGCAGCGCAGGAGATGGAGCAGGATAATAAAGGAGAGGATGAAGAGGAGGAGGAGGAGGAGAGCTAAGTACAGTATTAGTGAGGACAAAGAGGGAGGGCAGGTGGCTCTGTCAATGCCACACTGAGGCCTTTGTGGTTTTGTGAGGCGGCAACAGCTGTTGCTCAGGACAAGGCTGAGAGCCGGAGCTTCAGTCACCTCAAAGAATGAAGGCTGGGATGGGAGGCCGTCGTCACGAAACACGATTCCTAAAACACTAGACTGTTCCTCAACGACAACAGAAGAGACACAATTCCATTTTGAAACCATTTCCTTGAACTTAAAACGCAGACGAGTGTGAAAAACAAGCACGGACGATTACCCTAACGCTGTGTGCTGAACTGTAACAATGTGCCTCAGTGTGTGTGGCTGAACCACAGCTGGGATATTTGTCCATCAGTTTAGTGCTGTGGAGAAGCATGACTCCCTGTAATCCAAAACCACGCTGACCTCTAAATTACATCCTACATGTCAGATGGAGACTGACTTGGGACTGCTTTCCCATTCCCTTATGGAGTTTAATCAGCTAGAGGGTATTTGGAGTCCGTGGTCTAATTTAATACCCCATTTGTTTCTGTATGTCAACAGCGCAGCCACATTGTTCCTATTTGCCACCTATATTGGCTGATTAAAAAAAACGTTTTTATGTGTCTGAACACAAAGACATGGAGAGCTTGTTTTGTTTAACCCAAACTCCTGCAGTTATGAAGTATTCCTGTCAGATACGGTGATCCTCTATACAGAGTGAGTGTACTGGAGATAAGAGGGGTGAAATACAAATCCTAATACTATTTAATAAGCTAGCAGGTTAGCACACAGTCAGCAGCATGTTGTGTGTGTTTCTTTAGCCTCATTTTGGATTTTCTTCATGTTCAAACGACAGCATGCTATTAAAAAAAACAGATCAAACTAAGCTCCAATTAAAAGACAAGAGGTGAGTTAGTTAGAAATTTGTGTCAGTTTTTAGGTTGACTTGACTTTGTGGACATAGATGACATCGATCAACATCATTTTTGATAAAAAGTCACGGCTAGAACAGATTTTAAATGATTTAGATTTTAGCAGTTATAGGATTTCTCTATTGTCTTAGGCAAAAGACCACAAACCATCTCTTCTACCAGTGTTAGACACAAGATTGTTTTTGTTGTATTTACCCAGAATGCATTTCCTGCTGTTGGAGCGGACTCCAATTCACTTGCCGTTCGTAACACACCTGAGTTCACTTCAACCGAACCAGGGCCGAGGTTTTTCAGGTGGACCAGAGCTTACGTTTTTTGCTCCTCATCAGAGTTGGGTCGTACATTCACACCTCCCCAAACGAAGCAGACTTTCTACAAACGGGAGTTGGACTGAATCGGACCAATGCCACACTGAAAGAAGCTATGCTATAGCTACAGTATTGATCCAAACAACAATCAGGCCAGCAAAACGTTGTTAAAGGTTACGTAACATCACAGCTCATTACTCTAAATGTTTGTTACTCTCAATTACATGGATTATAATATGTTGCAGGTCATCTCTGTAATTTTGGCCACAATAACTAGAAAACACCATATAGCTGTTTTGTTTTGACAAACTAAATTCCTTTCAGTAAGACATCTTACAGTGATGTAGTTCTAGCTGCACTCTAATAAATGTTTTCTATGTATCTCTACTGATTGACTAAACAAATATTGAAGCAATAAAATAACCAGGAGATTACAGGAAGAGGTTCATCCCCTTGTGACCTTTTGTTCTCATCTGACTTCGTGCTGCTCTGATCCATTTAACCATGAAGGTTACGCTACGCTCCGACTATATGATATAGTACTGATGTAGCGCTTATGGTCACAGATTATTCCATAACCAAGATGAGACAGACAGGAGGTCAACATCAGGTCAGGTCAGGATGAACTCTCGCTGTTTGTGTCTGAGGAGACTGAGGAGAGCAAAGTAATGTAGGTTGTGTTTTTAATTGTTAGAGCTTCCAGTCAGGTTGGTACAATGTCGCCAAGTTACTTTTATACACTGTACTAACTTTGGTGAATGTTCAGATTCAGCATAACCAGATAAAAACAGTCTGCTCAACAAGCTTGTAGACAACAACTCACCATTTTTCCAGAACCGTCTCTGTTTCTGTCTCTGTCTCTCCCTCCGCTGCTGTGACTCCGCAAGAGCTGCTGGGCATCATGGATGGCCTGGGTGACCACGTCGCCGTCTCCTAGGAAACCTGACGACAAAGGCAGAGCAGACGGATAAAACACTTGAAAACGAGCGACTAAGTGGAAATGAAAACAGGGTAAAACAAATAAAATAAAATGTGTAGCCATTACAACTACAATAAACTACATGTGTGTTATTGTAACAAACCACCAACAGAGATGACAATGAGAACAAAGCGGATGGTCTTTAAAGAGACAGTGGAACATTTCTGATGTAGGGTTCTGAATAGCAGTAAACATCTGACGTGAAGAAGAAAACTACCTTACTGGTTTTATGCTATTGTGATTGACAGGTTGCTTGTTGAGGCTAATGCTAATGCCTATACTCTGAGAGGCATTTTGTCATCTTAGCAACTTTAGCCTCACAAATTTCCAATACTTTTCCAAAAGTTTTCCCATGGATTGCTGCGAAACCTTCTATCCTGGAGATCAAAGGTTTATGTTGCTGGAATGCTGCTTTTCTATTGGCCCAGTTCACGCCATCTTTATTTATATACTTATGTACATCAAGATCCCAGTAACCTGTTTGTGTCGCAAAGCCAGACGTGTTAAACGTCTCCAGTAAGGTTCAAAGAAGACTTTTCCTAAGCTACATTTTCTTTCAAATCTTTTAGATGAGCTCTACAAAATAAAAAACAAAAACAAAAGAGAAAAAAAAATTGGTGATGGGCCTTCTCTGAAAATAATTTGGAGTTACATTCCACAGAAAAATCCACGACTAGGTGAATCTGTCAGTACTGATCCGTCACTAGGTGGGGGTCCACTGTAATAATCAGTGCGTTCCCCAGTGTGCTACAAGCCTGGCCGGCCGCCAGGCTTGTAATACAGTACAAGTGTTCATATACTGCCCCCTGCAGGGTAACCGCTGTCTGTTTTTTAAAACACCAATAACACTGAGAGCAAAGACGAGTTAAAGAGTCTCCATGGTGAGAAGCACCATGGCAGCAGAGCATGGTCAGAATATGAACACATTTTTATTCACTGGATCTCTGGAAACACTTCCTGTCTGTACCGGTCAGCATGCCAACAACTTCAGTGAACAAAGTAACAAATCATGGATACAGGATAAAAAAAATCATGTCTTCCAATAACTCATAGTTAGCAAGTTATATTTTCAAATGTCCAGTCCACTTTAAACCTTTTATACCAAAGACATGACCAGTGGTTCAGCAGGCGTTCTGGGAGAAACCCTGAATAATGACTTCATTCTTCAGCTGGTGGTGAGTCCAAGTACTCCAGTTCAACCAGTAGATTTCAAGTGCCGTCATTACTGCAGCTTTTTCCTTATTCTGTCCTAGTGGATGCACATCACATTAAAACTGGAAAAATTTCCTTTTTTTTTCTAGGATTTCATATATTATTTTACATCACAGAAACCTGGCGGGTGACCTTGGGACGACCCCAGCCTGCGGGTTACTCACTGAGGGCGGGCCGCGGCGGGCTGCGGGACACCTCTCTGGGTCTGTAGGCGCCCTGAATGGATCCCACTGATCCCAGCTCCACGCTCAGAGGGCTGGACGTCTTCCCCAGCTCCATCCCCTTGGGCTTGGAGGTCAGGTTCAGCGGCTGGCTCGCCTCCTGCGGAGAGAGCAAACCATCAGGGGGGCGGGGTCTCTGCCGATGCCAGGCGGAGCGACAAAGGATGAGGGTGTGTGTGGATCCCGGGTATGAACATGTTGGAGCACATCCGTCACGCCTTAGCATTTTTCTGGTCTTTTTTGCCTTATTCTCATCCTCTCATTCCTTTTGTTTACTCAAGCTGTGTTGGTCCATCTCTTCTTGAGAACCTGCCGTGCAAACGGCTTGCGCTGCACCTACACCGCACACACTGAACATTTGAACAGAGGGTGTGGCGTATTCCTAAAGCTTTTCAGCCTCCTTAATACTAGAAAAACCCATTGTTTGCTCAATCCTGAGAGAATCACTTTCCTTAACATTTCTTTAAACCACAAGCACACATTCAGTACCTACACCCACTGCAGAGCAAACAGGTTCCCATCTACCGTCTTAATGGGCGCATTAAAATAGCTGGCGGATAAATGGGAGGTAATGTAAACAAGAGTGTGATGCGGTACCTGGCGAAAGGAGCTGCTGCTCCTCTTGATGGGCGTGTGGTGGCTGTTTGGGAGCAGCTGCATGGAGTAGTCGACCGCTGGGAAGAGGCAGAGCACAAGTTTACAGGCTGCAGACGGATCTGAACGTAGAAATGTTCAGCATGCGCTTCCATTGACCGTGTGATTCTACAAACTGGAACAGCCAAAGTAAATTTGCTTCATGGAAACAAATTTCAAGGGAAAAAAAAAAAATACAACAAAAAACCCCCAAAGAAAGGTCAATAAAAGTTGTTGTCCTGTAATTAGGTGCTTTTTCTGCAGTATCTAAATTAGTATAATTACAAAACTGCATTGAACACACTTTTATTGCATCGTGCGAGGCGTCATTGCGTTGTCACCACTTCCTGTCACTTTTCTTCAGGAAGGACTGAAGAAAAGTGACAGGAAGTAGAAGGAGGATGACGACATGGAGAGGGTTTTTTTAATTACATTGCGTGAACAAGTGATTTCAATTACATTTGTCATTTAATGGAAACAGCACAATTGTCAAATAAATTTTTTTCGTCAACATTAGCGGAACATGGACAAAGTTTTGGGCACATTTTGTAATGGAAACACAGTGATATTTACACCGGGGTGGTCGGAACATTTTCCTGAACCTTCACAACTGCGGTGAGCTACTCTGACTAACACAACATTGTGATAACATCTAATGAAGTTTGTGGTTGTAATGTAACAAAGTAATGAGTTCTAACCTGCGAATACTTTTGCATGACCTGGACACCGCCGCCATGGCAGTGGGTGGTCCGGTCTGACGAGAATGAACGACATCTACCGGAACGTCATCACAGACAAAACGCACCCCTTAAAGAAACAGTATCCCACGATATCAGTGACATCACTGATGCCAGATAAAGCAAATCATGGTTCAGGATTGGTTGGAAGAAACAAGAAATTTGAGGCGCAGCTTAGAATTAGAAATTTCACCGAGTGATAATCTGATCGAGCATAAATATGATCTGTTCCAGTCTGTTCTGATCGGCTCGATTTGGTCTCCGCTACACTGGACTGAACTGGACTGGGTTCATTTTATTAAACTTAAATTCTGAGAGAGAGAAACTAACAGAACAAAATGAGTGAAATTCATGAGCAACTACATCCATCCCAGTTCATTTAAATCCATTCATTACAGTCCAACTCGCTCCTGTTCAGTTACCATAGCGACACAGGTCAACTCCATCGGCTGCGAGACATTACAGTGAGGTAACCGAGTTAAGCTGGACTGAATCTGAAGCGTGTGGACAAAGAGCGGTTCTCATTTATAGTTTAATGCAGGATGGAAATGACAAGCAAAGGCACCAACAATGACTTTATGGACACGCCATCCGTTTGCATGCTTATCATAACCTGCATAGTTAATATCTCCATGGAGATACAAGCGCTGACGTTGCTACGGTAACAGAAAAACACTGAGCATGACTGGTTTCTCAATTGGTGACTGTGCAATGTTTTCATGACTTATGTTTTTATGATGTAAAACATTTTGAACTGCCCCGTTTGTGTTTCACAAACAAACTTGATTGGTTGATTGAACGAATGACTGATAACAATTTCTGATGCTATCCAACATCTACACTGACATGTGTAAATCAGTGTGATGATGTGAATGTTGGACTTATTTGGAAATGAGTTTTTCCAGAGTGGAATAATCACAATAAAACTTTTCTGGAACTGCCTGGAAAATTCAACAAAAAAAATCTCAAGAAGCATCAAAGTACTTAAAAAGATCAAAAGAAAATGAACGCACTGTTAAGAGCTTTAATATGTCAGCCAAATGAGTTGTGGAGCAGAACGGCGGTGGTGAGTCGACACGGCGGAAAGCAGAAATGTACTTTCAGATTAGATGAGGTGTAGGAAGGCCAGGATGTTCCAGGTGCAGCTGGAAAGTCTTCAGTTAGTTCACTTGCAAATTTCATCTTAGTCCATAATTCAAAAGTGATTTTAGATTGGACCATGTTCTGACAGGCTAGTTTACATTCACCTGACGTTTTAGGGAAAATCCCAAATGAACAATACGCCATTGATGTTCAGGGTGCAGCTGATGCAAATGTACAAAATAAGTAAAACAAAAAAAAATTTAAAAGAGGCACCACCAAAATGAAAGTCAGCAGCCTTTCTTCACACACCTGACAACACCTCCTACTAGCACAGTTCTGAACTTGGTGTTCCTCTAATCTGTTGTTTTTCTCTCCATGCTGCCATTTCTCGGTTTCAGTGTTCTGTCTTTTTTTTTTTTTTTACTTCTACTCACTCGGCTTGCAGGGGATGGGCTGCAGAGGCAATGTCATCTGGGGGTCTGAGGAGACGGGGAGGGTCTGGGTGTTGGGGTGGAAAGCTGGGATCATCACGTAGGGCATGTTCACCTGCTGGGACAAAGACAAAAAAAAAAAAAAAAAAAGGGACCTTACACAAAATGTTCTGGGGTTATTTTCTCCAGCACTCTAATGTGCTGACCTGCGGCGAGAACGTCTCATTTGTAACGGTCATCTGGTGCTAGACGCGCCCGCCGTGATATATGGAGACACACGAAAGCTCTGGAGAGGAGCTGACCTGGATCTGCTGCTGAAGCAGGTTGATCTTATGCTGCTGCTGGATCAGCTGCTGCTGCTGCTTGGCGATCTGAGAGACGAGGCACATTCGTTAGCTGCTGTGTGAGCAACCAGAGACGCACGCAGTGCAAGGGAAAACGTCAGGGCACTGCTGCAATCTGTCACATTTGCTCAACAGCTGCGTTTCCATTACAGATGTGTGCAAATCTTTGTCTACGTTCTTCTAAATGCCGAAAAAAAACAAAAAACTATTTCACATTTGAGGTGTTTCCATTAAATAAGAAACAAAATTAAAATCACACATGATGACATGACAAGCGATTCAAAATCACAGTGCGGACAGATTTCAGTGTTTTCTGTCAGGCTTTGGAGCCACAAGCCCCGAAGCCTAGCGGCTACTGTGGAGCCGCTACGTTTGCAGCGTTTTGGGGAAATTGTACTCTGTGATTTTACAGAAGAGCTACGGATTCAACACACTGAAATGTCAGAATTTTTTATGAAGTGTGATGCTGTGAGAGCTCTGGTGGAGAACAAAACAAAACAATCCTACTGCTTCCTGTCTTCTTCCTCTGCATTTCTGCCAGTAGTAACAACCGTTTGTTAATAATGTGACTCTTGTGATGCAAAAAAACAAAAAAAGAATCACATAACCTACTAAAATGTATGTTTTTGCGCTGGGATGCACGTTTTTCATTAAGCGAATTTGTGTTTTTTTGGGGTTATTTCGATTGGTTCTATGGTTGGTGGAAACGCAGCTGGTGATGTTCTGAAATGCCGGACCGCAGGAACGTCTAAGATCATCCCACTGATGATATTCCTGCAGGACGCCGTACCTGCTCCTGCTGCTGCCGGGCCAGCTCCATCTGCTGCTGCTGCTTCTCCAGCAGCAGGGCGGCCATGTTCCTCTGCTCTGAGTGGGCGCTCAGCAGCTGCTCTCTGAGGCCGCTCAGCTGGTTGATCATCATCAGCAGCTGCAGCTCCTTCTCCGCCAGAGACTCCGGGGTGCCTGGAAGCCATCAGAGCAGGCGTGTCAACCTGGTTTTCAATTCGTCCCACACACACACACACACACAAGTCCTAAAAAGGGCCGGTGGTGGCAGAATCTGTAGATAAAATTTCCCATTAAGAGACTATTAAAATGTGAATAAATTGCAGTCTGATGAGAATGTATCAAAGTTAATAACGGCGAACACAACAGAGTTTGGCACAATACAAATACCGGATTTGGACGCAAGTCTGACACCTGTGAATAACTGAATCTAAAAATAAATATTTATTGGAAAATTCTCTTGATCATTTTTAAGTTTTTTATTATAAAAGAGAAACTTTGTTTTTGTGAGCAACGGTTCAAATTTGACAAAATGGGGATTTCTGTTTTTGCAGGAAACCATCTAATGTTTGCAACTCATTTTCAGTGAGTGATTAATTATTTAACGTTTTTAAAAATTAAAATGACATTGATGTGACGATTTTAGTAGCACATAATATTTATGTATTGCAGTAATCGCCATAGCTGTATTTCAGACGTGTACTAAGTAATGAGTAAAATTACTAAGTAAAATAGTTTGATCTGGACCTGCTGGGTGGAAACTTAAACACCAGATCATTTCACAGTTAGGCAGAAATGTGGTCAGGTGGTTTAAAAACCTCTGTGCTAACTAAATACAACTTAAAATTTCAAATCCATAATCATTAATTGTCTCTTGTTAACAATGACAGTGAAACTTATCAAAACGTGGCGAGCAGGATGGAGACGTTAATAGTAGCTGGGAAGATCAAGCCAACAAATCGTCTTCATTCCATTTAGACGCTGAAGTTGCTGAAAATAACTTTGTGTTATGCTTTGGTTGTTGAGAGAAAAAAAATTATTTTTTTCAAAGATTACAAACCCTTTTCTTTACGAATTGTACACAAAAAATAAATGAATAAAAAAAAACTAAAATTTGCTCAATTATTTTAAAATAATTTAGCAATAAAATTACAAAATTAAGTTTAACATAATGCATTGTTGTCATTATTGCAGCCATGCAACAACAACCGCAATCAGTTTTAACCAATAACACAGTAAGACTGCTAATGGAATATTAAAGCAGTTGTTCCATTTAATCTAAAAACCACCAACACTTAATGAAATACAAACAATACACGCAGTAAACGGAGTAAAGTTGTTTTTTGTTTGTTTATTTTTATTTTATTTTTTAATCAGAGCTGACCTTTTAGTTGTCCTGCGCCCACTGAGCTTTTATCCAGAAGTTTCTCCTTCCAGTCGGCGTTCAGCAGCTTCTCGATAGTCGGCATTACTGTTAACAGAACCAAACAGGCACTCAGCTGAACTGCTCTGGGCGGCACCACACGACACCCAGAATCTACCCCGTCAAATCAAAACACATCTAACAGTGGCGCTAACCGCTTTCTGCGGCTCCCCGCCCGCCCGGCCTAATGGCACTGATTGGAGAAGACGGTCAGGATGTCGAAGGCCGCGGGATTGTTTGTGCATCAGGGAGAAATTTGGAGTGTTTGAGTGGATCAATATTTGGACAGAAAATAAACCAAGGTCACAGAGTGGAGAGAATTTCAGAAAAAAGAAGAAGAAGAAAAAACAAAAAATCAACCAAAGAGTTCTGAATTGGGAAAAACTTGAGGGTAGAGAGTGAACAAAAAAAAAGCACCTTCAGTCCACTTTAAATCAATCTGGAGCCCAGCAACAGCATGACTGGGCTAATCAACAATACAAAATTTATTTCTCTTAAAATGTTATGAATGTAGCTTGAACATATGATTACTTGGAGAGCTTGAATCTAAAATTACAAACAAAAAGTCTTTGATACTGAAATGTTGGCCTCTGGGGGAGGTTGTGTGTCCATTTCCTACACAGCATACACACTGTCCTCACCTGTGGGGGGCGCTGCAACAAGAACCACTGAAGGAAACAAAAATCTTCTGAAGAAGACACCGAGCGCAACTTCCTTCTCCAAAAGATGTTTTAAAAAAGATGGAGATGCTAGCGGTTGCTGCCTCTTGTGGATGGTAAGAGATCACAAACCATTTCTTCCACTAGCTCTAGCCGTGTCAGCTTGTTTTAGTTGCAAGTACCCAGAATGCCCTGCGCTATAACCTGCTTCCTGATTTTGGAGGAGGCAGACTTCAACCAACAGAGTTCAATTACAGATTCTCACCTAACCAGACTAGAATTCGATTTTGAACTATCCGTCTCATTAGCTGATTCAAAAACTGTCAGAGTGTTTGTCTAAAAGCATCGATTATCCAATGTGGGGTTGGTCCTATTGGAACAAATTAAGTAATCACAAGGTAAAACAGTTTGTTTATTGAAGTTCTTACTCCATCTCAATATGATTATATTCAGTTACACTTAAAATATATCAGTGTGGAGGAAATAAACCTTAGAGACCTGAACATCCAAGAGTTTGACGAGAAGGGGTGGGTGATATGGACACACAGTAACTGTATTTAATCATATTTTCATATGTATTAATTTTTACTGATACTCTCATTGAACAAGCAGTTGTTGTTGCCTAAATGTGGAAATGTTTAACATATGATTGCAAGAATGTTAGGATTGTGTAGTTAAAGTTTGCTGTTAGTAATTACTTCAAATTACCTTATTGCACTACAACCCTGTTAAACTGTCCATGCTTTATGTTAAATTATTCTGTAAATGTAAATCTGTATGGTAAACTTATTGTCAGTAAATCGGTTTTCATAGAGTTAAGAATAAATCATACATTTTCAATCATTTGATTGTACTTGTGGGGTTTGTAATGGAAAGAAAAAAAACAAACAAACAAAAGAAAACAGTGCTTGGTAAAATTTCCACCCCTGGATAAAATAAACACTGTCTGGAACACTAGAACATCTCTAGAGTATTTCCACCAACAAGTGACTCTCAAACATGACTACAGACCTTCCTTAATTTTGGCTGGCCCCTCTGATCGCTCGTGAATCTCGGCTTCCTTAACTCCCATGGGGCTTTGCTTGTGAGGCGGCTCCTTTCCTGGAGAGCCCTCCTATAAGAACATGGAGCAACTCATCACACCGAGCAAATCTGACTGTTTCAGCATCGTTCCCCAATATGGGGGGGGGGTATTTCTTATTTTTAAACGCCCAGTCCCATTCCTCCTAATAAGACTCCTTACTGAAGGGGAGCGTGACAGTGGGGGGGTCAGCTGGCGAGTCTCTAGAGGCTGACTTGCTGACCAGTCGTGCAGAGTCCTGGGATGCTCCGAGTTGGTTTTGGCTCCGCCGTCTCCGCCGCATTCCTCCTGTTCCACTTTGACGCCGATGTCCGCCATGCGTACATCCCCACCAGAGAGCAGGTGCAGAGCTGAAGGTCTGGGCTCAACCATTCTGTTGGAAGAAGAAACAAACACATAATGCTAATTGTCCTCTGGGCGTGGCGCGCTGCGAGTCTGTCATGCTAATTTGTCAGTTTTTTGTACAGGTAGTTGAGACAAAGCGTGACTCAAAATGGAAATTGCATGACGACAAGGGAAAGTTTCAGAATTGTCTCATTTCATGCGCTGATAATTTGAAGATGTGGGCACAGTCCTAATTAAAGGCTTGGCCACGAACACAACATGATTAGATGGTGTTTCAGTCCCACCCTGTGTGGTTCTAGCCTTGGCTTGCAAAATGTTCCAACTAGAGCCTGAAGTTCTTTCACAGGGTGGTTCAGGTTGACAGACCAGGTCTGCTTTTAGTGAGTTAGCAGCTTTAACTTTTCACTGGCCGGCCCACAGAATGACCGCAGCACTGAAAGTAGCTTTATGAGTTTATTTCATCCTTATTTTTTTCATTGATCAATGGCGGATTTATTTAGTTCTTTGTTTCTTTTGCATTTTCATAGAGACATTTTATTAATACAAAGGTTTCTTTTGTGAATTTTTGGGGAACAGGGACAAATCTACACTTCAAGATCAAGGACGTGGTCCAGTTTTTCATCGCACATATGTCACAATTCATACTTTTATTTTCTTTATGCAAAACTATTGTGGCTGTCATTCTCTTGGCATTCTGTTTTATTTTATGTGTTTGTGATATGTACACAGTTATGTGTTGTTGTTTACTGTAACAAATAAAGTTCCTAAAAAAAGTTTTGGATTCAAGAGTCAAGTTTATTTGTACATTTCAGCAAAAAGGCAGAACAAACTTAGTGCCTCAAATGACAAAATCATAACACAACCAGTTATGAAACAAGCATCAAATGCCATCATCAAGCAAATACATCGATAAATGTTCCTATTAATATTATTTAGGCAACTCTTAACAGGTGGGACCTTAGCCTTGGTTTGAAGGAAGTCAGTGTTTTGACTGTTTTGCTATTTTCTGGAAGTTTGTTCCAGATTAAAGGAGAAAAGAAACTGAATGCTGATTCTCCAAGTCTGACATTTTCTGTTCCAATAAAAGTAAAACAACTTTATTTGTTTAACTAAAATAGATCATGATTAGTTTATTGCTGAACAGTTAAAAAAAATAATATATATATATATATATATATATATATTTGGTTATTTTAGTTGACTTTTCTAATCATATTTTTTGACTTCCAGTACTTTTAAGTTGACGATTTTGGCTGATGTGACAAACGGTTTGGTCCCTGCAATCGACTCTACAAAGAAGACAGAAAATAATTTTTAAATCGCTGGGATTCCTGAGTGAACAAAGCATCAGAGCGGCTGTGAAACATTCAAACAAACATACAAACAGTTGTAGAAGTCCCGTGTCAGACACATCCACTACTTATACATACCGGTATCTTTGTAGCACTTTGGGTACAAAACTACCAAAACTAGAATGGAGATTGGGGGGGGGGGGCAAAACCTCCACAAGCCTAGTCCAGGTTACAGTGACCTGGTTACGGTCAAGTTAAAATCATTGTGAGGCTCGACTACATGAGTCTGTGACGGGAAAACAGAGGGAGACAGGACAGGTTGATTGAGAGAGGACTGAATCCACTCAAACCTGAACAAACACCAGGATTGTGTGTTATTTCCAAGCTCTACAACCGGAGGAAAAGAAAATCACAGCAGGCAGCAGAACAAAACAAACAGAACACACAAGGGCAAAAAGTGCACATATATATAAAGAGGCAGAAAAAAAAGCTATTGTTGGAGGCAGGGAACAAAGGAAGCCAGGACAATGGGGGAGAGGCTGACAAAAGCCGCCGGCCGCAGGAAACGGGCCAGATAACAATGCCAGCGGAATGTGCCGACCAACTCGGGAACACGGCGCAAAAAAAAAAAAAAAAAAAAAAAAAAAAAAAAAAAACGCAGAGCGCCACTGTTGTGGAAAGCATAATAATGACTCAGACCCCCCCACGCCCCCACTCCACTACGGCCAGCTCTCCCAGACTGCACACCCTGTTTCTGAACAAAGGCACCTGTCTGCCAGGGTCCACGGCTCCAGACCTCACCAACATGCTTCAGTGTGTGGGTGTGGCCGTATACAAACAGGTAGTAATGGTGACCTCATTTAACCATCAAAAGTTGACCTTTAAAGTTACAGTCAACTCACCAAACAAGACTATTCACCATGCTGAGTTCACAAGAGCAAGACGAGATTTTAATAACATTTGCGAAAAAAACTGAAGATCAATTCATCTTCCGTTATTGTTCTGTAAGCAGAGAAAAAGTTGCATGAATCTATACAGTATACAGTATACAGCAGCTCTATACAGCAGTGGGCTCTTCAAAAGAACAAAGAGCCCACTGCACTGAACCAGACTGAAAACCTCCTGGTTATTCCACCAAATATTGATGTCCGAACTCTTCCTGACTTCAAACATTAGTATTGTTGTGTCTAAATGAATATGAACTTGTTTTCTTTGCAATATTTGAGGTCTGAAAGCTCTGCATCTTTTTGGTTATTTATTTTTTTTAATATTTATTTATTTATTTTTCATCTTTTTCTCCAAAGAGTTTTTGCGGCGCTAGTGACTCATATTTTTGTAACAGTAAGTCGACAGGAAGGAGGGTGAGGAGAGGGGGGAAGACATGCGGGTCGCCGGGACCGGGAGTCGAACCCACGATGAGGACCAAGGCCTCCCAGCCTGGGGCTGCTAACCCCCTGCACCACCACAACACGCCCCATTTTCTGTTATTTTGACCATTTCACATTTTCTGCTAACACTAAATTTTTGCTTGGAATTTTGGAGACATATTTTCAGCAGTTCATAGAATAAAAGAACAATGTTCATTTTACTCAAACATATAACTATAAAGAGCAAATTCAGAGAATCTGATCATTTTAAGTGAAACTTTGAAAACACAGCTCTGGAAATTTTGGTTGGTGGGGGGTTTGTTGTTTTTGCTGGTCCCAATTGTCCAAAAGCAGCAAACGAAAAATTGCCTTTTTAAATTTTTAAGAAATATTCTACTAATGATAGAAATTTTACAATTAATTAAAAAAAAAAATTTCTTCAAAACTTTTCCTTTCCAGAATGAAAATATTGGCCCTGTTTTACTTCAGTTTCTCATCATTCATACGGAGAACCTTTGAATTATGAATTATCCATTTATGAAGGAACAATCTTCAAATGACATTTAAAAACAAGACAGTGAAACAAAGTAAAATATACTGTATACGTTTTGGTTTCTCAGCTTGTAACTCACATGCATTAGGAATCTAGCAGATTTAAAATCTTCCATACAGTTGGGATTGGGGCTGTTCTATTTTTTTTGTGTGTGTGTTTTTGTTTACATATCCTGTCCACATGGGAACAGTGGTGTGGGTTTGGGATCATTGGATCATAACAGCACATCTAATTGTGCTCAGGTTTCTTCCATCTTCACTCAAACTTACCCTCAGCATGACACTACTCCCAACATGCTTAATACAGTTTGGTTTTGAAAGAAAAAAACAAAAACAACTTAGATTTGACTTCTTTGACATTCAATGTGAAAAACGGCTCTCTAATGTGAACATCATTTTTCTCCACAGTGAAAACATGTGAGCCTGTTTTCATCTTTGATGTGTGTTGAATGAAGAATTCCATGATAAATTGAAATTTGTGTAATGTTTTAGTTTACAAACAAAATCTCTCAAGATGTTTTTTTTTTTTTTTGTATAGTCACTCAGCCCTGACAAAAGTCCAACTTCATTAGACACTTCCAACATCCAACCCAGTTCGGTTTCATTCTTCTGTTGTTGATGTGTGTTGGTTCAGGAGGTTGTGTCGTTTCACTGGTGCTGCCGCCAAACCTGTTTAAATATGGCTGAGCCCGTCACCAAACACAAGCAGGGACCAAAGCAGCAGTTAGAAACTCCCTGCTCAAAACGTCATTTAAAAACAATTCCACGGTTTAAATCAGCATTTCACAAATCTTTGTTCTAAGACAATTGATGCACCGTAGTAGTTTTTCTGCGTATTGCAACACAAATCTACCTTTCTGGTCTAAGTGTAGAAGTACGTCGACATTACAGTTTGAAGCCTGGTGTTCTGAGTTTTGAGCCATAAATATAAAAACGCCTCTTGAAGTCGGAGCTAACCGAATCCCTGAATTTCCTGATTACTGCTCCTAAACTCTCTACGTCTGCTTGATGTTTAATAACCACTATAAAACTTGTATTGTTAAAAATGTATTGTTAGATTGTTGGCTAATAGCAGCTAGCATTGAAACAAAGCAGATGGCACCGAGTTCTGACTGAAGGTAAAGTTGTTCCAACTTCTAATTTATATGCAAGACTGCATTAGTTTGAGTGAACTTGGATATTTGTACAACTGTTTGTATTCAAATCTTATTATACAATGTAACTTACTCAGATGACTGCAGCTAAAACTCCAGAGCACATAAAACAGCTGTAGACATGTGGGACTGTCTACTTGACTACTTTTAGCTCTTACAGTGATCAATTATTGGTGTGTGTTTGTTTTAGATCACAAGCCAGCAGAATTGGAGGCTAAACTCTTGTGAAGTGAAACAAAACACACACACACACCCACGCACTCACACACGCAGGTGATTCAGATTCACATTTAAAGCCATCAGTAGTCAGGGAAGCATTTCAAACGCACCAATTAACGTTCCACTCATAAGTGGAATAAATCAACAGCTTTCGAAAGAAAAAAAAAAGAAAGAAATCGGCATGAGCCTCATCTTGTTTGACAGCTATTTTCAGGTCTGGCGTTTGTTTGTGGATATTTATGAAGGAATAAAATCGGGAGCTGAGAGGGGAAGGGTGAAGAGGGAGAGGTGGGAAACTGTTTGGCCAACACGGCAGCGGCCACCGTCGGCAAGGGGTTGATTGTGCGACAGCGGGAGGGAAAGGGGAGTGGGGGGGAGAAGGGGGGGCACGGCAGCGACACGCTGAGTCCAGTCCCACGCTCAGAGTTATTCCTGGGTCTCCTCTCGGCGTTCCAGAGGGAGCCGGGCTGCAGGGCTGCCACAGGTGGTGTTCACACGCTCAGAGTGAATGTGTGTCACCGGCTGCAGAGGTATGCACAGAATCTCAACGACCCACGGCGCTGTTGACAGCGAGGAATGCGCGTCAAAGGTGTGGAGTGTATTTTTCACCGGCGCAAAAGGTTTTTGTTTGTACTCTCTTGGACAATGCCGTCGGCGTCTTAGTGAGAACAATGCAAACCAGTCAAGGTTGCCGCTTCCATCCCTCTCCTCCGGTTGAACAACACACTCGCGAGTCTATCCGCGGCAGATTGCATCCATGCAGAACCCGACCTTGTGTGTGTGAGTGTTGCATGATTTGAAAAGCGCTGCCTTCTTGAGAGGCTATCTGATTGAGCCCGGCTGTTTTTTTTGTTTTTTTGCGACCACCTACGAGGCTGTTTGGGCTTTTATACGCCGTTGCTGCATGCTGCTGAGAAATCACAATGAAGCCGACCTCCAAGCAGATGTTGAGCTTTACTAAGTAGAACAAAGTGAGTGAGCAGAAACTTGTATTAGTGCCTATGGTACATGTGCATAAAGCAGGAAATAAACCAGCCAGAGCAGGTGATCTTTGGGGAAATCATTTACCTGCAGTATCAAATGTCTGAGTTAAAAAAAAGGAGTAGTAAGCCAGACGTATCATTAGACATGATTACTCCTGCAAAGCAAGACTAAGAAAAGGAATAGAGATGAACAATTTCATTAAAACCATTGTCTAGTTTTTTTTGTTTGTTTTTTTTTGTTGTTTTTTTTACTTTTAAAACCATTATTTCATGCTCTTTATGAAGTTTAAACTACTTTTACTGAGTTGGCAGAGAAAGTGTTAGAGTTGTACATTTTTCAGCCCTAATCCTCCTTGACATGTTGCTGCACACTGCCAGCTGGCTGGCTGAAAGACGGCTGCTATGTTTTGCATCACTTTCACAAAAGCCAACTTAACTGCTCGAAGACAAAAAAAATGCCAGAGTAAATAAACAAGGGAGGACAGTGTGAAAACTACCAGCTGTTTTAATTCAAATTATTCAACTTAGGTAAAGCTCTTTGTGTAAAATACTTTGATACAGTGAAACATTTGCATTTTCACTTATGAGACACCATTTTGGTCAACCATTAGTTGTTTATAAAGGAGCATTCAAACCAGCTCGGCTTAGTCCTCTTTAATCAAACTCCAGTTTGTTTGCCAAGAGGGTCCGGTTTGTTTTGGTAGGTGTGAATGCGCAATCAAACTCTGATGAGGACCCAAAAAAAAAAAAAAAAGCAAACTCTGATCCGTCTAAAAGCCCAGGTCTCTGATGGTGGAAGTTCATGCTGCCTTCATGAACACCGACTGAACTGGAGACCATTCCAAGAACAGGAAGTGAACTATAGTGCAGGGCATTCTGGGCAAATACAACCAAAACAAAAATGCATGTTGAGAACTAACGGCAGCAATGACTGAAGGTCTTTTACCAAAGACAAAAGAAAAATCCTCCAGCCGCTAAAATCTGACACCACTCCATTTTTGTTTGCATTTTGTGAAGAAGGAAGTTGCGCTCAGTGTCTTCTTCAGACGTTTCTGTGTTGTGTCCTTCAGTGGTTCTTGGTGCAGCGCCACCATAGGTGAGGTGGGAGAACAGACTGCTCAAAGGGTTTGGTTGGTTTTACTCAGTGCTGTGTGAAAGAAGCTGGAAATGTCCCTAATTGGACAGAGTCTACCGTCTAAATGTTTTCTACAAATCCAAATGATTGAAATTAACGTTTACTTTATAAAAAGATTTGACAACAATGATTAATCTTGAGGGAAAAATAATCAGCTGCAACATCTTGTGTTTCTTGGCTTCAATAAAATCAGAAGATTTTTTATAAAGAAAAAAAAAGTTTTACAACAAAAAGTTTGCCAGTCAGCAACTAGCTAGTAAAGGACACTTTGCTTACAACCGTTTTTCCAAGAAAACAACCCCAGTCCTCAGAGTGTTCAGGAGGTTACAACAAACAAATGTAATGCTTCTTTTTCTGTCTTTTCAAATGCTGAACTTGTAAAAATGTTTTAGCCAGCAACCTAGCTACAGAAAACTTAACCGCTTCAGAAACGTAGAGCTGCACTGTTTAATTCTACCTCCATGTCGGCTGTATTGGAGCGTTTGCACAGAGTAAGACGCCTCTGCTCATCCATTAACACGTTTTATGGTGTGTTTGGCTCTGCCCTGTTAATGGTAGAGCTACTCTCACTGTTGACACAAACTGTTCAAAAATACGCGCTAGCAAATTTCCGCGGACCCCAGAGATGAAGTCACACAGGTGTTGGGACTGAAGTGGACAGCAGAGTGGACCAGAAGGTATGAAATAACCTTTGTAAACTAACCCCACCCCAAAACATCCACTGCCTTAAACTGGTGCTGCACAGAGTTACCTGATGTTTTCTGCTAAGATGACAAAGAACAGCTCTGTTAGTGTTTTCCAAATGGTTCATTCATGTGTATGGATCACAATTGGCTAAAATAACCTTTAATTTTTAAAATCAGTGAAAAGCACAAAAACTTTTGTCATAACAGGTTGTTTAACTTTAAGACTTCTTGTCTCCCTTTCGATCATACAAACTACTTTGTTAAATCTGTTTGCCGTACGGCTTATAAAAAGCCTCGCTTGCTGCTTGTAAGTGGTCAAACCAACAATTCGAGAAAATTTTAAAAGCCCAAAAACCAAAAGATTGATCTCGAAAACATTTTTTTTTCCAAATAAGCAGTGTTGGTGACCCGCATGTTAGGAACTGACTTCTTTGGTTGCCTCTAAATATAAGCATGTGACACATGCAGGCAGAACAATGTTCTGTTTTAAGTTGTTCTTTGTTGTTGTTGTTGATCTTGACAGATGACCATTCACTTTTGATAACTTTAAGGAGAAACCTTACAGGTGAACTGACCTTTCACAACAAGTCCATGGCTCAGTCTCCACGCGGAGTTTCGGTGCGTTGTACCACGAGTCTTTTACGATTCAGGGCTGCCGGCCGAGTCGTCCTACCGCATGAATGACAGAGGAAACCTCCACTCTCAGATAAAAATCAACTCCTCTCCCTTTTGAGCGCCGACAACACTGAAACGTTACACTTCCCACGAAAAGAATCACTTCACACAAAAACTTCAGTTACCCAACAAGTTGTAACTCGCAAAACCTAACATTTAGTCCCCGGGGGGTTGGCGATGCAAATCCCTTCTGTTGTTCTCTCTTTCTTTTCCTTTCCTTTTGTTTCCTCCCTCTCTCTCTCTCTGTCATTGTTTTTGTTCTTCTTTTTCTTTGCCTTTGCCCTCCTGACAAGAGCAGCTTTTCGGGCTTATATCATCCTAGTTTCTTTTCAACGAGTGCCTGGGGCAAAATTGTTCAGAGAACACAAAAGCCAGAGTGCGTGAGTGCCAGGAGGCTTACTCACCAGATGACAGAAGTGTTGGACATCTAAAGGTTAACTTGACAATATATAAATACAGGCAATTGCATTGTCATCACTGTGACTGACAGCTGCAATGATAATAATAATAAAAAAAGATTCATGCAAGAATCCCATAAAATTCCATCCAATCAGAGCAACCACATAATTAAAACATTAAACACTTGGAGAAAAAAAAAAAAAAAAAAACTTTCTCTGTGCCAGATTTCCACAGCACCATAACAACATATCCATGATTAACACGCCATTTCTCACGCATTGTTCAATTGTCAGCAGCTTCTCGTGACAGTGTTGCCCACGGTGAGTTCCGACCTGCCGCGCAGTCGTGTCAAGACAAGTGTGAAGCAATGTATAAACAAATGTTTGGGGTTAATGTTTCGCAGTTAGCAGTATTTGCTTAGGGATGATAAAGCAATCCAGCCGCTGCCGCCGCAGCAGCGGCAGCAGCCGGCGCGGTCTGCCCACAGGGCCTGACTCTGCCTTATCATGGAAAGAGCTTCCAGCAAAGCGTAACATCATTTAAACTAAACCGCATCTCATCTAGAAAGCTTTTAACGCAACACAAACCCGACTGAGCTCACTTTGCGTGCTGCGGATGTTCGTTTTTGATTCAAATCGAGAGGCATGTGTCGGAAACAAGGTTAAAGATGAAGAAAAAATAGAATTTAAACAAAATTGTAAATAAAACAAAATAATAATAATAAAAAAAAAAACAACAAAAAAAAAAACACCCACCACCTATTATCATTCCTCCACCTTCTCCAGCCACTTTGTACTGACCTGGCCGGGCCGGCTGGATGTGCGGGGATCCAAAATCGCTCCCTGCCTGGAACAGAGCTGCTGACACAAGTCATAGTGACTCTGCTCTGCCGCTCCTGTAGCGCCTGTCTTTTCTACTCTCTGTTACCTCTGACCCAGGCAGCCACCCCTCCGCCGATCGGTCCCCACTCCCCCCCATACTCTCCCCTCAAGAGGGAAAAAGTACAAAGAGCCTCTTCAGATCCCACCGCACGGGCTGCACATTTGCATAATTAGCATGCTGTTGCAGGTAAGCCTTCCTGCAACACGACCGGGCGCGATAGTGATCAGGCAGCCAACCAACAGGTGTGATTTTCATGTGATAAAACGGAGGAGGACGTTTTCTAACAAAGTCGGCCTTATCCCCTCCATTATGATTTCCTGGACATATGACCGCAAACCGGGAGAGCGAAGCCAGAATAATATGTAAAAGGTATTGTGGATTCAGCATTGAAAAAGAAACCATTTACATAGCAGAGAGGGGAAAGAATACGCTGCTTTTCAGTATTTTAAAGTTGGGAAATTACTGTATGAGAGCTGGATGGGCTTCTGTTTGTTTTTTGTTTTTTGGGGGGGCGATTTTTCGGTTTTGCAACATCAGTGGAAAGAAATTACTTTAAATTCCAATTAAGAATTGGATATTCATGGTAAAAAAAAAAAAAAAAACTTTCCAAGAAATGTCAAAAAGAGGAGGAGTTCCAGGTTGAGTTTACTCCCCCTTTCACCAAGCTGAACCCCTTTTGTACCCACACAAGTTCATTTTGCATTTAGATTCACAATTGTATTATTCATTTATCTGATTTTTTTTTTTTAGGTAAAAAAAAAGAAAAAAAATCACTTGAATATTTTGGCTACAGTTTCTCTTTGGGCTTGTCAAACTAACCAAAACCAAACCACAAGAAGCATGAGTGTCCTCTTGCTGTTAGATATTTACTGTAGTAACAAATCAACATTTTAATAAGGCAATTATTCAAATATTCTGTCATCAAAGTGAGTATGAATAATTTATTTCAAAACAGAAATCTCAGGAGTAATGATCGCAATTCTTTCCTTTCTATTTTAAATATATATATACAAGTAATTGATTTGGGTTCATTTCAAATGGAGATGGAAAAGGAATAAAGGTGAGGAAAGGTTTAGAGAGGAGATAGAGACGTCTGCCTCTAGACCTGCAGAAAGAGAAAAAACAAAACAAAGAAACCACAGCAGCAAATATTATATGCTTATATAATACCAATTATAACATCACTGAAAAGTACAAAGTACAAGTTACTATAAGATGTGTCAGTGGCAACCTCACCCAAAGAGTGCATCTGTATTTCATCTGAATGTAAAACACCCAACGATCGTAATTCCCTAAATGTTCAGTTGTTAAAGCGAGGCTCCAGTAGGGATGTATGATATAGTCCCATCAGTTCCGGATGTTTTTTAACGTATTGGTTTTGGCTCTGTTTAGCAACCAATTTTTTGTTGCCCTTTGTTCTGTTCTGTTCTGTGCTGCCAGCAGAACCCTCCTATCAGAGAGGACAGAGGAAACCCATGGATACCATCTCCTGTGAAACGGGACTCTAAATTATTTGTGAAAAATCTGCCTATTACTGGAATTTTCTTTTGCATGTCTAAAAGAAAATGCGTGTTGGAAGATGAAACTGCTAGGCTACTCGGCGTGTTATTGGTTAGCGTTTTCTAACATAGTCTATCCAGGACCATCATTCATTTTTCTCAGAGTTGATTGAAAAGAAGGAGAACCGTGCATGTTAGCTTCTGCAGTCAAGTTTTAAGTTTCTGTAATAAATCATTTTTATCAACGAGTTTGCAGAAATAACAAAAAGGAGAACTTTTCTCCTAGACAACGCTACGAAAGATCCATTCACTCTAGGAAGAACTTTTTATACTTTAGATAAGACATACACTATGCTTGTACCTCTTTTAAGCAAATTGGAATATTTAGTTTCTCATAAAAGGCTTTTGGTAATGGAGTCGCTTTGGTTGTTTCTGTGCCCTGTGATGGGACTGGGGGCTTGTCCGGGGAGTCTTTCACTTAATGAGAATAAGAGACAGACACTAATGCACCTTGACGGAACTGATGGATAGATTTACCGTAGAACAAAATGGGATCTATCACCGGCAGGTCACATGGAAATATTCTGGCTCAATCACAGAAGTGTCTTCATGAAAATGAAATTTCTGTTTATTTTTGGGGGTTTTTCAGAAACCCAGCTGACATAGGGTAGAACTGGGAACAGCCATCCATTTTCTGAACACAGTGGGGTCAGGAGGGGTGCTAGTGCCTGTCTCCAGTGAGACATTTCTGGACAGGTTGCCAGATCATCGCTAGGCAACACAGAGACAGACAGGACAAACAAACACACACACACCAAGGGAGAATTTAAAGAAACCAATTAACATGTTGCTTTTGGACTGTGGGAGGAAGCTGGAGAACCCGGAGAGAACCCACCATGCACAGGGAGAACATGCAAACTCCATGCAGAAAGACCCCGGGCCGGGAATCGAACCCAGGAATTCTTGCTGCAAGGCAACAGCTCTACCAACTGCGCCACTGTGCAGCCCAACTGGCAACATAAAGGGATGAAAATTCCCACATGTCCACATCAATATTGACCCAATATTATTTTAACGGAGCAAACACTTTCAACTGGTACAGTTTAGTTATGCACCAAGGTTTGGTTCTCATTTTTCTAGATGGAATGCAATGTAATCCTCTTCCCAATGGTTCTGCACTAAACTGAACTTTAGAACATGTTATTTATTTGAATTTCAATTGCTACCTTAATCGGTTTAAATGACATTATGTACAACATTTCAGAACAGATTTTAATACAATTTGAAAGCCCTAGAAAACTTTAAATCCTTGTGGAGAATGCATGTTTCATGTCTGGGATCATTGTTCTTTCTAAAAATTTAATCTATAGCACACACAACCACTCACGCCAACACACTGACACACATGGCCACACACCCCTCCACGCACGCACACACACACACACACACACTCAGCTCTTCAACAAAGCCTCCTTGCGGTGCCGACTGAGTCTCATTAGAGAATGAGCTCTCAGGTCCGGAGACACAATTGCCTCACTCTCTTCGTCTTTCTTCCCCCTCTCTTCCTCTGTTCTCCTGGCCTTTTGATGTCAAGGGTACTGAACCGTAGAGTGCAATCCAAAGAATAAGCTCATCAACAGTGGCACAGGTGACTTTCTCAATTTTTTGGGGGGTGATTTTTCTCTAATTGCGCTGAATGTGTGCACACACTGGGGAGCGGACACACACAGAGCAGCGAGTCCTGATAAGATGCTGCTGTTCTGTCAACGCTCCTCAGTTCATCACAAACAGCAGTGTTGGGAACTCTAGTGCTGCGATTGACTGATAGAGACATCACAAAGACTGCATTTTATTCCCCTTTTCCTCTTGGAGTTCAAGTGGCCCGCCCATAACACACACACACAGACACACACACTCAGCTCATTTCAGCACATCTCTCCGATCCAGTCCATGTCCTAAACACAGATGCAACAGGCGTGGAATCACCTCCAGTAGAGAAAGACGTTACTTAGCAAAACCTCTGAGACAAAAGACATAAACATATCTTCATTCTGTTATTTTGAAAAAACCTGCAGAAACCAGGGATGCACCGATCCACTTTTTTCCCTTCCAATACGATACAGATATCTCAGGCTTAGTATCAGTTGATACCAATCCGATACAGAAAAACAGCTGAAATGTCTTAAAATGTTTCTTTTTTTAAACAACTTACAAATGTATTTGATAACTGCACCAGTACAGTACACTGATATACACCAATAGCTTCAAAACCTTGGTCCAATATTTAAAAACACAACTTTCATTTGTTTTTCACAATACTGCTTTCAGTGATGATGGCGTCACAACAGGAATGATTTGTTGTCGTCACCTGCCTGAAGTAATAGCAGATATAAATATAGATTATTTTTTTGCCTGCATTATATTTATATTTTGGCAATAAAAGGGGGTGATTTTGGGGGACAAAATCACTTTAGGCAAATAATCCCTTTGGCCCTCATTTTTGTGGTGTAAAATTGTAAATCCCATATATTGTACCAAACAGGAGAACTTTGGAGTGAAATAAAGGGGGCTGAATACATATTCATGTCCTACCTTTTTATTGGATAAAAATAAAATTAGGAGAACCACTAGGAGTTTTCTTGTGTTTCACAACTGTGCACTTCTTTGATCTTATAAACAAAATCCCAGTAAAGCACATTGCAGTTCATGTCTGTAACGTGATGAAATCTACAGAGAACAATATTTCTCTGTAGGTCTACTGGATTTCTGGTCTGACACTTCATATGATTCAGTGATCCTTCTGCTAACCAACAAAGAAAACAAAAGTGGCTGAAATGTATTACTATGATTTGGTCGTCAGTCGAAGTTGGTGTTTAGAGACCATTATTGTTAATGCAACATTTCCATAGAATTTGGATACCAGAACAGAAAAACACCCACACTGACCCAGTAATCTCTCTCTCTACACATATATATATATATATATATATATATATATATATATATTTAAAAACAGAATCTGACTCACTCCAGAGGCTTTGCTTTGTGCTTTCTGTGTTATTTTTTCAGATTTGAGCATTTATCAAATAGGAAAATAGTTGCTTTTCTGTTCCATTATAAAAGGCTACTTATCTTTTTGAAAAAAAGAAAACAAAACTTTTGGACTTGCTTCTTCACAGGGGATTGTGGGTGTTGGCACAGTCTGAGTCAAAGTATGGCAACTCACCTTGATTTCCTAAGAGCACATAAATTTCTTTTCCCCCATTTCTCTGAGTGCCTGTCTGCTTTGTACAGTATGGCTGAGTTCTTATGGATCAGATAAGCAACTGCATTATGTTTCTTTAACAGTACACACATAACTCCATCCCAAACTTGTGTTATCTCTCAGTCAAACAGAAGTTAGTGTTGAACAAAGAGGGTAGATTTGGGTTTTCCTGTGGTTCAACATCAACTCGCATGGCGAAACCTCCCAAAAGCAACAAGTCAAGAATGTTTTCTACCTAGAGATCTTAGAGGTTTACAAAGATAAACTAGTAGCTGCGTTTCCACTGACTATAAAATTGTGTCAATTGAAAATACAGGAATAAATTAGTTGAACAGAAACTTGCCGAGTTTGGAAAAAAATGGAAACACTTTTTTAGCTTTGCATGAGTCACATGATCTACAGATGAATGATGTTAATCCTGGAGGAAACGCCAAAGAAGACAACAGGAAGTGGAAGGATGATGATGGCTTGTTTCTTTTTTTAAGCTACATTAAAACTAAAGCACAAATTATAGCCCCAGAAAAGTCCATTTATACAACACAGAAACAATCAAAGCGGGACTATTGCAGTATAACAAGACTGTATCTTATCTTGACAAATAAATGAGTCAAATCTGATAAAAGTTTAATCATCGCTACACAATCAGTCAGTGCCTCCAAGTGGTCAAAAAAAAACCCCTTTTGCTCATCTTCATCAGTGCAGATAAAGCGTCTGCTTTGCGTAGCATGAAACTAAGTCATGTTATTATTGAGTCATTGTTGCAGCTTTTTTAGAGCTATTCTGTAGAAATGACATGTGTAATTTAGGTCTCTATGGATACAGTCACATCCGATGTTCAAAAGAATATCCTTTTCTTGTTAGCATTGCAGTACAGCTAACAGCAACAAGGAAATATAAAAAAATTCTATTAAAAAAAATTTAAATTTAAAAAAAAAAAGTTTCAAAAACAAGATAAAAACTTTGAGTCTTTTTAATTATTTTTCCTAATGGCATTGTTGCAGTTGGCAAGGAAGGGTTTTATGAAAAATGGTCAAAAACAAACAGAAAAATTGGTCTTTGAAGGTTAATTCAGAGTTGTACAGTAGTTCAGAGTCAGGAACAAAGTGGGCTGCTGCATGGTTTAGATCGGCTGTCTGCGGGAGGATACGTTCACCGTCTTCCCTGAAAGCTCTCAAAATAAGACGTATAAATAGGCAGATGACACAAGCGCATCCTTCACAAAGAGACACTGAGGAAGGAGAAAGGAGAGGAAAGCAGACTCTGGCTTTAGTCACAGTCCTCCCTTTTTATCCTGCTGCCTTTCAGAAGAGCAGGTTAAAAAGCAGTCCTTTTTCTTTCTTTTCATGCCTTCCTCTCTCTCTCTCTCTCATCCCTCTTTCTCTGCCTCTCTCCCTCTTTGCGCTCTCTGAAACAGGTCGTCTATTGTGGCAGCTAGCGAAAGGCTACTGTGGCATTTATCAGAGGGGAGGAAGGCGGGGGGACAAAACAGTCCCAATAAAGAGATAGAACAAGAGAAAGGGAAGAAAGGATGTGGATGAAGGCCACTTTTTTCTCCTCTTCCTTTACAAAGCATCTCTCCCTGCCATCCCCCTCACACACACACACACACACACACACCCACGCACTCCTTTCCACCCCCTGCTCCTTCAGGCGACCTCAGACAAAGGAGGCCCGACTCTCACAATGCGCTCCCTCCGTTAGCCCGGCACACTTTATATCCGCACTCTATTTACTGCTGCTTAGAGAGCACACACACACCCACACACACACATATTACAGCTGCGTGTGTTTGGGAGTTTGCTAGGGTCGTGTTAGTGGTTGGGGTAGCAGGGGCACTCTATATTTGCCAAGGGTCTTTACAGACCAAGGGCCCAAAGCTCCAAGACGTTACTATGGAAACTCCTTTGAGCAGCGGCACAACAGGTGATTCTGATGAGGGCCTGCACGTCTCAACATTGACAAGCCACAGGAGGTCTGGACAGTGTGTGCATGTGTGTGTATTTCAATAAGGAGGGTGGCTACCAATAAGTTAGCACCGTAGATCCTAACCAGCTCCAACATGAGGAAGATCATGTTCAAAGTGGCTAGCTGGACACGCTAATGACAAGGTGGTTGGCCTCCCGCACAAAGCCTGCAAACCTGATAACATCTGCTACCAGGAGAGCACAGGAGTCACAACGGAAGAAAAAAACCCAAAGAACAGCAATAGGAAAATCTGGAAAATCGTGTAAAATAGTACAAGTAATACTTTGACCACATTAAGAATGTTTTGAGCTTTTTACAGTTACAGTTTGGACACATGGCGGCTCCATCTAACAGCTCGTTGTATCTTTACTAACACAAATCCTTTCTTATAAGCAAGAAAATGTGAAAGTAGCTCAATGTTTTAATATTAAGGGTTTTTTTTTAGATCTGAGGTTTCTTCCATCATAAACAAATAAACTGAACTAGTTTGTTTAATCTATAAATGTAACCAACTAGTTTCTAGTACCAAAATCAGAAAATTTGTCTTCCTCTGAATCTAAAGAGGATTTATGAATTAAACTTATCTTGGGTTGATCCATATATTCTATAAAACGAACCACATCATTTCAAGATCCTGAAACCTCCCAGCTAAATCAAGAACTACTAATTTACTAAACCAAGTAGTATATAGAGTTAAAATATAGTTAATGTGTATTATTCTGTTAAATATTATTGAACAGCGTTTAGCACTTTCAAGTTTGAATCTTATTAAAATAACAGGAAATTCTTTATGCCAATAGGGAGCTTTTCATCAAAGCTGACAAAAATCACATGTGGGAACCTCAAGGTTCCATCTTTAAGCCCCTCTAATTTAATACAATTCAAAAACTTAAAGTTGTTAAAATCTTTGGGAACCAGTGGGGGACCCAGAAGAAAATCTTTTGGAACCAGTGCTCTGGACCATAATAACAATCTACAACATAAAATAATAATGACTGGATAGTTTGGATCACCTGGCTTTACAATACAGTGTTTTGTTATTGTACATCGTGAAATAAAAACTCTGAATTGTTTCCAGTTTGGAGGCGTGTTTGCGTTCCGAAATGAGAAAGCTGACAATGTAAAGACATTTATCTGGGTGGTTTCTCCTTCAGTTGTGTTCTCAGTTAACGATAAAACCAGCACACAAAAAAAAATGTAGTGAGAGTGGAAGACATAGGAGATACAAAGAGGAACGTTTACTGTTTGGGAAATGGAGAGGGTGGCAAACCTCACGACATTCACAGGTTTTATGAACTTACGTCCAAACTGATAATTAAACTGGGGGTGCGGTTCCATCAATAGGCATGAGCCACTTTATTGTTTTAATTCCCTTTGATAAAAATACAATGCTGTAATGAGTTTTACATAGAAATTTCAAACAACATTGCATATCATAATTTTTTCATGTAAAAACAGCCAACTGGTTGTTACAACCAGCTTACTGTTGATAAGATATTACAGCAATAAGTTTAAGACTTTTTTTTTTTACTAAGTATTAGTTTGCTTATTCATTAATGTTTTACGTAAAATAAATGATAAAATAAAAATAAATTTAGCAACAACTTTCAACAGAATATACTATCTCAATGCATCCAGGCTAGCGTTTAAAAATGCTAGCATGTTTAAAAATCATAATAGCAGTCATGAGCAGTGATAGTAAAAGTAACTATCCAGGCTTTTTTTGACGACCAAAAATATTACAAATACAAAAAAATGTCTTTGTTTTAAAGGAAAGAAACGACAGGAAAGGCTAGTGGACCTGACAAGAAACTTACGGCAAAAAGTCAACTCCCAGCTTTAGCACTGGAGTTACATTAAACTACCAGAGCAGAATCAAGACTCAATGTTCAGTCTCGTACAAGAGGAGGGAGCCACATCATTTCTTAAAAGTCAGAATTTTTAGTTGCTGGATGAAAAGAGAAGTATAAGAAAAAAATTTTTTACAAGAAAAAAATTTCACATTGTTTTAAATTTTTAATAAATGCAAATCATAAAAAGAAAATCCAAAATAAATTGTATTTAAAAATGTATCTAACAGCTATTTTGTTTTCATACTGTGTCCAAGCATTAAACAAGAAGCTAATATACTATATAGACACATAATGGCACAGTGTTTCTTTAGACTTCACAGATTTTCAAAGAAAATGCAAATCCTATCAGTCGGCCAGTATACGGCAAACAAACGGTCTTTGGACACTTGCAAATAACAGTATGCAAACACACACAACAAACAGGTATAGAGTACTATTTAAAAAAAAAAAGTCCAATTACGGGGTGACTACAACAGAACAGCGCTGTGTGAGCAAAACGGAACCTCATGTAAATGACCCAGGAAACTGGTTTGTTTTTATTTTGTGCGTCCCGAGTTCAGCCATCAATAGAGTGTTTGTGAATTCTCTTGATGTTCGCAGGAATAAACAAATCGGCTTGAAAAAAAAGGATGGCAACAAGCCGATTATACCTTTATCTTCCGATGAGGTGGACAAAAAAACATCTGTTCATGTGCAGGACGGTGATGGTGATGCAAATCTGTTGGTTAACACCGAAAGTAGTAAAAGCTGTTGAAACATGTCAAAAGAACTTTTTGTTCCGGCCTCACCGGCGGATGGTCAAATGACTGACTCAAACTGGAGCTCCAATTAACACACCTAAATTTACTCATTATTAATTATTATAGTTATTATCATGAGAGACTAGAAAAGTAGACCACACAAGAAAAACAAATAAGAAAATAAACAAAAGAAAAAAAACGTGAACCTGCTCAATCATGTCCTGTCAGGCGAACAATGCGAGGCCGTTATGTGATGTGCGTTACGGGAACAATGAGACAAAAGAAACTTGCAGTCACGGTGCTGGAAACTCACCGTGTACTTCCCAACAAAAGCTTCTCTCTCAGCCGTCTGTGCATTTAGCGAAACACACCTTGGTCCTGTAGGAGCTTGTGTCTGACGGGGCGCGCTGGAAGGTCTGCACGCACACACACACGCACACCCACACAAACACACGATGCCGGCGATGCAAATTACAAAAGTTCGGAAAAGTTTAAGAAAAATGTTTTTTTTTCTTTTTTAAGGGATTAGTAAGTGTTGAAAAGTAGCATGAGAAATGGAGCGCTGCCTTCAAAAACTGCTTCCGTTCTTTATTCTTTACAACTGATTTACAGCTGTTGATAAATCGCCCGCAGTGGCCCGGGAGTGCAGGCTGTACTCCTGCTTTATTTGCGCACTTATTATGTGCTTCACACGGATGAGTGACTGTGCATTCACAGCACAGCTGGAAGAATGTAAATGAATGGCATGTGTGCTGTGCACAATGAGCCTGTTTATTTAAACTGCGTGTTTAATCTCATCCTTGTGTTCAGGAGAAAACTAAAATAAAAATAAAAATAGCGCATTATTGCCTTGACAGGCAGTCTATACACCTGCAGCAGAAACAAACCCACGAAAAGTGAAGAAGGAACAGGAAGACAAACATGTGTTGGAAAAAAACAACCCCAGCTTGTTCAGTGAAAGCTCTTACCTTGAAGGTGTGAATGCTCACAGAGTTGTGAGTGAGCACGGCTGCTTTTTGTCTCAGCGCGTCTCTGAAAGTGGACCATTACCAGCAGAAGACTTGCACCTCATCATCCAACCAGCACAACCCACTGCGTGACCTTTCTGTGTGTGTGTGTGTGTGTGTGTGTGTGTGTGTGTTTCCTCCTAAGTGTGCACATTTCTCGTTTTTCTTCCTTTCACAAGACAACAAGTTGAAAGTATCATTAAGTAGACTACAAAGAGGAGCGATGTAAAGATGTGGCAACAAACCTTTTAAGTCCATGTTTTTAAGGATAAATACACATTTTCACACCCTGTTGACCTCAACGGTACAACCTGAACGTTTCCAAGGTGACCAAGAACTCTCCAGATAAGATGCTTCTTCAAAAAAATCCTCCACTTTTTCCACTTTGGATAATATAATATGAATTGATCCTTGTGCTAGTGTTGCAGAGAGCCAGTAGTGGCTGAAGGATTATGGGTAATGAATGCTCAATGTGAGTAAAACAGGCTGTTAGATAATGCAAAAGAAGACAATATGAAGCAGAAGAAACGGACGGAAATATCGCGCTCTTATCAGCAACGCAGTGAAGAATTAACCAGGATACTTCACCCGCTTTACAGAAGCCAAGCGATGACAAACAACGTCTGCTCTCGCATAGCTGAAGAAGAATTTTGAAATAAGGCCAAACCTTGATTTAAAAGTGCATTTCATCAAGTTGATAGAGATCTCTTGAGCGAAGTACTGCCATTACCCAAACACAAGTGAAAGCAAAAACTAAAGTTCTTTTTAGTGTCGGGAGTTTTCTAGCGCTTCCATCATAAACCACCAGAGATGAGTCTGGAACGGATCAGGTTTGGCAAAATCAGCAACAGAAGCTAAAGCTAATGAATGATCAAAATAAAGCATTGAGCACATCAGCAAGGTTGTTTTTTTAAATTATTAAACCTTAACCTCTAGTTAACCAGATAAGAAGCTCATTGAGTTCATGACTTCTTTCACAAGGCTGACCTGACCAAGAAAGACAGCAACACTTGTCACAGTGGACAAGACAGATAAACAGACAACCATAAAAAATACAAACATTATCAACATATAAAGAGCAAACAGTCAGGAAGGTTGTGGGGAGCGGGGGGTCCTCATATAACTCATAAAATAAAATTTAAGGTCTTTTCTCAAAGCTAAAGTTTGCTGAGATAACATAAATAACTGGACTTTAACCATGTAGCAGCAGCACCTGAAAATACAAAAGGTGCCAAGAACGGTGCTGAGCGGAGCGCCAACCGGAGCGCCAACCGGAACGCCAACCGGAGCGCCAACCGGAGCGCCAACCGGAGCGCCAACCGGAGCGCCAACCGGAGCGCCAACCGGAGCGCCAACCGGAGCGCCAACCGGAGCGCCAACCGGAGCGCCAACCGCAGCTCACATGCCATCATCTCTTACGTTGTCACAGCTCAAACCCGTAACAGCATAGTTTTTCACACACATTATACTTCTATGTCAAAACATTAGGAGCTCCGGTGCATTGCGTAGTGTATATATATAAAATATGAAATTAATGGGAAAATAAAATGAAACAATAGAAATTTGGATGTAGTTGTCAAACCCTAAACTCTCTTAGGAAAATTTGAACAATAAAGTTTATTTTGTAGATTTATTTTCATCCATCCATCCATTTTCTTTACACCCTTCTTCCCTAAATGGGGTCGGGAGGGTTGCTGGTAGATTTATTTTTACCAATTAAATTTATATTAATTGTAGTGTTAAGGAAACGCCGCATCTCTAATTTCCATCAGTATTTTCCAACCAGGAGCCCCCTATAAAAAGGCTATCATCTTCACGATTAGCTGTCTGTTCCTGACCTCGAATTTTTGTGCTGCGAGTTTTCGAACCCTCCACTCTCAGCCCATTTCCTGTCTGATTACTGTCAATAAAAGCCACTAGCACCACATAATCAAAACATAATGAACTCTCGTTGAAGCTACAGATGTCTTATCCAACTGGTGACAAGGTTCAACAGCGACCTACGAGCAGAATGTATCTGAAATACAGTGATGGCTGAGATACAATGATGTGTTCAGTTTAAAAGACAAGATGGTGCAGAATATTAGGTTCATGAATATCCTGACATATTAGCATGCAAGATCTTGTTAGGCAACCAAAACCTAAGCATCCTTACTAACAAAAAGTGTTCATTTCATATGATAATTTTGTTATATTCCTCTTACATTTACCTTAAAATGAACCATTTATTTCAGTCTGGACATCCATTCATTGTGTAAGAAAAGACTGGTTGAGGAACCAAACACTGCTTTGAGATGCTTGAGGATACATAATTTAAAAAAAAGAAGCACTGCACCTATGATGCAATCCTTTAAAGAAAATCTTTAAAGGGCTAAACACATTTATGAAAATGAAAAAAAAGTTTAAATACTTATTATTTTACTAATTTAAGAAGATTATCAGTGATAAGTAAAGGAATCTGCCAATATTGTTGTAGTTCATGTTGTAGGCATTTCTCAATTAACTTCTAGATTTTAGTAATTGTTACCCACTGGACCTTTAATCGATGACGCTAAAGATATTAATACCCGGCTACATGTGTACTGAGATCTGCTGCCTGCTCATTTAATGCTATTTTTCTTGTTCCAAAATTAAACAATGTATGCTTTTAACATCTCAGCCATAAAAAATAAAAATTGGCTGAGTGCACCAAGGGTGGGTAGCAGCCATTCAATTGTCAAAATATATTATTGATGTTGTACACGCCGTTTGATTGATTTGCACATTTAGTATAGTTATATTACCAAACATTACATACAAAATATTAGCATTGGCGATTCTGCACACCGTGACCTAACATTTGATAAATGAATTCAGCTCTAGCTTGTAGTCTAACAGTCACAGGACACAACCAACAGAAATGTGACACTTGGATAAAACAGTCAATGGCCAGCCTGTGTTTGGTCAAGTCGGCCAGCCGAGTGATTTGACATCAGCAGTTCCAGCGATGTTTCCGACAGAGACAATGCAGCGAGAAGGTCTTCTTTTAAAAAGATCACAAGGCCTCCCTGAACCCCGCATTGTTCTGCGTGATTGGCTTGGCCTCACACAGCGCTAAAGGATAGGCTGAAGAAACACACACACACACACACACACATCTATAGACTATTATTCTCTATTGTGCTGAGTCTCTGTGGACTCTTGGTTCAATAGGATTCAGAGAACAATGCAGAGAGGATACAGGAGGTCAGAAGAAGAGGGGAAAAGAAAACCTTTGTCTGCACTGCTACCCTTATGGAGACTTTCAATGTATAGGAGATGGTACACACACACACACACACACACACACTTCAAACAAGTTGTTACTCCCACTTACACACTTGCTTAATGCATTAAATTCAAAGGTCTACTTCAAGTATAAAAAGCTGTGCTATAAACAGTGAACAACCATGTGTGTGGTACTTCCTGTTTTATATTGAAAAACCGTTCTGGTTTTACATCCTGGTAAAAAAAAACAACTGTATATAAAGTACCTAGGCTCTAGTTTAGCTACTTTATATCCAATTGGTTTATATAGGGCCAGGGAATACTCTTCACGTTTGATTAATTTTCATAAGTCAGTCATTTTTTGAAAAAGGAGAATTCTTAGTTTCTGAAAAGCATTGCTTAGAGAGTAACTAACCTCCAAATCAAAGTTTTGTTGGGTAAACTGTCTAGATTTGCTCTTACAGGTTCTATGTTTATATTTTTGTGTACATACAGAGCCAGGAGACGGGTCAGCGAGCGTGGTGATCGTAGATCTACACATTGGGGCGATTCATTTGCAACGTGGCCATGGAGTAGAAAAGGTCTCCTCTATGCAGCTGCAGAGAGACTGGTGCTGCACATGCCGTCCACTTTAGTGGGATCTTTTATTAAAGATTTGTCTGTTATGCTTTCACATGGAGGTTAGTCACACTTTAAGTCTCAACTTGTCTCGTAAATCCAACGCCGCGCGTTGTATGGCCTCAGGAGTTGGACATACAGTCAATATGCAACAACAACAGGTGAGTTAAAGTCAGACTCTTCTCCAGAGGCGGGGTCCACCCTGAACACACACACACACACACACACACACACAGAGAGACAGGACAAACAACCATGCCTGCACACACTCATAGCAAAGGGCAGCTAACCCCAGTGACCCCAACAGTCAAGGAGCTCCCAGAGAGAACATGCAGAAACGCCCTGAGCCGCTGCCATCATGTTCATACAAACAAAATGGGTTGTTTCAAATTAAAAGCATGGCACCTGACAACTGATCAGCTGTACAATTTTACCCCTAAGTTACTCTGTCATTCATAACACAAGGGGGGCGGAGCTACAGCACAACCCGTGGTCTGCTTTACTTTAATGCTTTATCCCATGTGGAGGTTGGATTGAGACAACAATCCTACACTGTAAAATGTAAAAGTAAAGTGTACTCAAAAAGAAAAGTGACCTGAACTCATTCCAGCTTACTCTGTTGACTATACTAACTTAAACTTAGCAAAGACAACTTTCTACTGAGGCAAGTAATCAAACTCATCAGCAGCAAGTAACCCGAACTTGGAGTTATGAGTGAGCAAAACGCATCTGCATAACCAGCAAAAAACTCGGCATCATTCGGCAGCTCTCGTTGAACGCACATGCGCATTGGACACTGACGAGTGACGTCGTGTTTGAAAGAAGCTCCAAACTGTCAACAATACGGCGGTTGCTGCAGCTAAGTTTGGTCACGGTAAGTCCCACTGTTTTTTAGCAAACTTATATTCGTTATCTCGGCCGTATAATTCATCCGAAAGTCCAGGTTTTGAGGTTAACTTTATGTGTAATGATTTAGCGATGCCTGGGACTAACGTTAGTCGAAAATATCATGTTTATTTAGTGGCAACAAGATGGAGCGGCAGTGCAAAAAAGCTGTCCGGGGCGCAAAACAAAAAAAGGAAAAGGGATAAGGATAAAGATGTTGGCGGGTTAAAAAAGCCGCTGTACTGTTATAGAAGGCTTATGATGAGTAGACTGCCACAGGTGGGACAGCTGTAAACTGTAGGAGAAGCAGCCATGATGAAGAAGTGTAGGGTCACCAGATTTGGGTTTCTGAAAAGGAGGACACTTCTTTTTTTGTTGGCGGGGGGGTAGAATCGGCGGACACACATGCGCCAACGGGGGGTGGGTGGGGGGATAGAACCAGCGGTAGCACAAGAAATCGGTAGCACATGTGTGTACATGTGCTACCGATTTCTTTGCCATACAAAGAAACCTGGAATGGAGTAGTGGAACGGAGTGGCAATGTAATCACAATGCACAAGCTATGTAATGTGTTTTGAGGCAGTTGACCAAAATCCCTAACGATTTTTAAATTCCCCCCGGACATTTCTTTAGGTCTGAAAAGTAGGACATGTCCGGGAAAAACAGGACGTCTGGTCACCCTAAAGAAGTGTTATGTTGATATGTAATTGTGGTGTTACTTCTATTGGTAGGACTGCGAAGACCTAGACACACCCCATTGTCTCACACCCCCATTGGGATCCTGACCATCATTCCTGAGGACAGGCAGGCCTCCACTGACTCACTGCACCTCCAGTCTTCAAGTACTGCCATCATTTTGGAAGGAAGTCTTGTCATGAATGATCTTGGGAATCTTCCACATGCCATGTGCTTGCTCTTTGGACTTATTTATACTCTGAATTTGGAGTACCCTCAACAACTGAAGTACACCTTTGACTTCATCCAAAGGGTGCTTCTCACTTGGACATAAATCCTAAAACCAAAAATACAATCACTCAAAAATCTTCTGATGCAATGAGTGAATGTGATGTGACATTATGGATCAACGTTGATACCTTTACCCTTATTGGAAAAGTGATTTTTATTTCTTGTTTGATTCTGTTTTTGTTGGAGAGAGCATCATTGCATTTGCAGACTACTAAATGGTTTTATGTTAATGAGGAGAAACATTACTTCACTTCACTACTTCATTATTTACTTTATCAATGTTATGATAAATGTTGGGCTCTAGTATTGAGAATTGAGTTTTTGTTTCACACCAGTCAACAAAGACATTTAAGCAGGGATTCTCAAAGTTTTAAAGACTGAGGGCCATTTGAAGGTTTCAATATTAGTTTGAGGGCTACCCTATAAAAAAAAGTAGTGTGTTTTTTTTTCCTTAAAAAAGTCTATGGAAAACTTTGTTTCCAGGTTAGTGTGTATGTAACCACACTTGAGAACCTTGTATTTAAGGTAAACTTGTTTAATTATTAAACATTTTTTTCCATTCAAACTGTCTGTTGGCTCTTCGTTCCAATAACTTAACACTTTTGGTTCATCTTACTTGAACATATCAAGGCAATCGGTTTCCTGATATTTTGCAAGTAATGTGAACTCTTAAACGTGTAAGCATAACTTATTTTTATGAGTACTGCTTAATTGACATAACTCACAATTTGAAGTAGTCATAATTGACATTTTATAGTCAACTTTACTAATGATTTTGAGTTAACGGCACTCAAGTTTACTGCCATTGCATGAGTTGTCTGAATGAATATTTTACAGTTAACCCAATTAATGATTTTGAGTTAACGGCACTCAGGTTTACTGCCTTTATCTGAGTGGTCTAAACATAGTTATTTTTAGCAATAACACCTTAAAATGAATTAGCTACTTTACTTGAAGATTTTGAGGCAATCGGTTTCCTAACTTTTTTTAAGTAAAGTGAACTTATTACTTTTTACAGTGTACCTGGAAACCGACCCAGTGAGGTGCATCGGTTTTAAAACTCCTGAAGAAAGGCAAGTGTCTCACTGGGCAGTGGCTTATGAGGCAAATGACTGACAGACTGAGGAGTCACCTTTCCCTCCTTCATGAACCCATTCACCTGGGAAGGCAAAGCTCCATCAGGGTGGGGGCAGAGGAGGGGGGGTATGATGGAGAGCCAGGGGAGGGAGGGAGGTGAAGGGTGACATGCCGAACCACTCCTTGAGATTATCTTCTGTGTGCATGTCGAAGTGTATAATGCTCAGTCTGCACCAGTGTTGACAGAGGGATGCTTTATGTCTGCACCACTGTGTGTGGGGTGGAGGTGTGTGGGGGGGGGGGCAGGGGGTGGTGCTCACTTTTGTGATAAAAATCAATTCTTTCCCAAACTAAAGTTTTTCTAGATGTCTGAGTGATTTTAATTTGTTTTCTTTTTCAGTACGATTACATTAAGAGCTGACAAACTTACTGTGGATGGAAGGATGGATGGACGGATGGATGGACGGATGGACGGACGGACGGACGGATGGATACATATTTTTTACTCAGTTGGATAGTTAAAGATTTCTGAATTTCTTTTTCAAAACAAGAAAAGACTTAAGTTGAAGTTCCACAGCAGCAGCAGCTTCAGCAGTGTGTGACACCTGGATCTCCATTGGAAAACAAACAGGAGTCAGTCGGGAGTCAGAAAGTGAAAAGCCGCTTCGCTGTCAGGAGAAAAACTAAATAAAGTCATCAGAGTAAAGTAAGGAGCCGGAAGAATGAAAGGAAAGAAAAGAAGAGTGACAGGAAGAAAGGTCAGGGACTCCCAGCTGATGGACTGCTTTGTGTGCAGTCGGCCAACCCCTCTCCCCTCACCCTGTACATAACTATCATCAGCGCTCAGTGAGACCCCCAGGGTGGCTCTATGCCCACCAGCCTTCACATACCTTCTCCTCCGGCTCACTGAGAACAAGACATCACTTCACAACTGACCTCAGAGCAGTCTGCTATTTCACACCTCGCTTAGCTCAGACCTGCAGCTCATTCTTACAGGACACTCCTGACCTCTGACCTTACAGTGCTTCCAGGCATAATGTGTGTATACAGTATAGATGACCAGTCCTGCTCTGCCGGTGGCTTTCCCCCCAACTGGAGCCCACAGCCTCCACCAGTGAAGAACTGCAGTACTTCTAAATATTTAGGAGACTATTTCAGCCAATCAGAAAAGAGAGCACTTATCTGCTTATTTGCATCGACTAAACAGAGCCGAGATCATCATCCTCCTCACCATGATGGACATGACTATCCCACAAAACGCCAGGAACAGACTGAAGTTTATTTGTTTAAGTTTTGTTAAGTGAGCCAAAAGCACAGATGAGAAAAAAACAACAAAACACTCCCAGCTCAGAGTTTCATTAGTTTCCACAAGCTCCAGCTGAGAGGTCCAGCTGTCCACTCACCAGTGCCGCTGCGCTCTCCACCAGAGAGCCGAGGGAAAACTTCCGTCCTAACCGCTCACCGCATCCAAGAGCGCGGCGCGATGCGGCGCGGCGGGACTCAGGCTGGTCGGTGACAGTCCGGACCTCTGCTCCTGGTCATCCGGAGCCGCTCCTCCTCGGTTGCAGTCTGCCTGGACCGGTTTGGTGACTGAGCGCAGACAGACGCTGTCGCTGACCGCCGCCGGTGCGTAAATGTTTTGGAGCGGGGTTTCCATCCGCTGCTCGGAGCTTTTCCAAACAGCTCACCTCCCACTTAAAGGGAGAGGGACGAATTTCCAGGTGGCGGAGAGTTGACCCAAACACACACACACCGAACAGAGTGTCGGGGGGAGAGGCGGTCCATAATCTGCCCGTTCTTGCCATAATAAGTGCTATCGATTTGCTAAAGATGATCAGGACCACTGGGTTTCTTGTAGGAGCCACAGGCTACTTTCCATGCCAGTTTCAAACGCGGCTGAAGATCGGCCAACAACAGAATATCTGGATTAAACGTCAGATAAAACGTTTAATCCAGACGCTATATCTGACGTACAAAAAGTTTTAGCAGTTTTATTGATCATGTTGGAGACGCGTTCACTAATATTTCTATACTGATCAGCAATCCTCCAAGCAGCATCAGCAGTAGGTGTGTGTGACAATACTATCCAATACTACATAAAAACAGGGCCAGTATTGCCGATATCAATACTGTCACGTTTTATTTAACTTTGATTTATCAAAATTTAGACATTTAGGCGTTTTTGTAGTTTTTATGCTAAATTATATTGGTAAAACCTGAGAAAGAATGTGAACAAAGTTTAGGCGTCTACCTAAACTTTGTTTATTAAGGAGACAAACAGAAACAAGAGAAAAACAAAACACATGTATGTGTGTTTTTCCCAAAGCGTAAAATATCATTTGAGAGAAAATCACAAGCATCTACAAGATCCATCAATAACGTGTTGACATGATTTGTGTGCATCTATTATATAAAGAAAAATGTAAAAAAAAAAAAAAAATATATATATATATATTATTTGAGGAAAAAAATCTAAATAAAACCTTTTTCTGAGGAAGAGAGAATAGAACTAGGGCTGTTGCCAAAGAATATTTTAGTAATCGAGTACTCTATGGAATATTTTTACCCCCCTCACCGTTCGCTCCAAAATCGTGACGACGCCACAAAAGCTGTCGTAGTCCAACCATCGCACCGCAAAGTTCAACAATCTGTATTCGTCCCCCAAACCCATTCAAAACGCACAACTCAACACCATGCCGATAGCACTTCACAACAACTCATAGGCGGAAGTAAGAGCGCTGCCCCCCACAAATAATGATCCGGGCGGAACACGGTGCGCTACATAATAAAACATAATTTAACGAAGCTTTGAGGCAGATAACTTCCTCGCGGAATTTTAATAATCGAGGTACTCGAATCATTCGAGGAATCATTTCAGCCCTAAATACAACACGAAAATAATCCAGCGCGAAAACTAAAGTATCGATTTTATCACACTTGTATTTTATTATTTATTTTTACCCTTATTTTTTTGGTCCCTTTGACTTGATTATCTTGGCCCAGGTGATAAAAAGTTTGCATACCCCTGATCTATACCTCATAGCTCTGGCTGTATGTTTAGGAACCTCCTGTTGGAATATAAACCTCCACTTCAGTCATCCGTCTGCTGCTGCCTCTAACAGGTTCTCAGTTTGTGTTTTCAGCTCCATTCATCTCACCGTTAGACCTGATCTGCTTCCAGAGGAGGCAGATGAGCAGAGAGACTAGCAACACACTGCAGCTGTAAGGGAGAAGGGACTGATGTGTTGACTACGCAAATGAGTGAATAACTGAAATAAATGGATGAGGGAAAACCCCAAGATTGAGTGAAAGAGTAACCAAACGTAACATGGCCAAACACAAAGGCTTCCCTGAAAACCTGAAACTAACTCAAATGACACAAAAATCACAAAGCCAAGAAAAGAATAATAATAATTAAAAAACCAACACAAAACAGTGGATAAAGTGAAGGTGGAATGGAAAATAGCCAAGGGTTCATTCTGCTTAGTGGAACCACATTTTATCACAGTTTTGTTTCAATTTTCATTAAAACTTCAAAATATTAATTTCTGTAATCACTGACAGATTTCATCATATGTCGCTTTTTTCCAGCCAGTTGCAGAGATTTAGTTTTATCTACAGCTGTACTAGTAATCATTACTTGTTAAATTGATATAAAGTTTAACAAGTTAATTCAAAGTTTAAAAATTGGCACAATATGTTTTTCACACAGGATTTGGCTGGTTTGGGTTTCATCCTTTTCCTTAATAAACACAATCACTGGCTGCAAACAGAGTGGCTGGGACGCTTTCTTTTAATGACTGGAAAGACCACAGTGGTCACTGAAATAACTCAAAACTGACACAAGTAATAGTAAAGTAAAAATTTAATGAAACTTAACCAATGAATATCCAACACTGTTTTTGAGATGTGGTTCAACAAAATTCTAAAAAAAAACCAACAAAAAAAGGTAAAGTAACCAAGTAAAACAGGCCTGGACACAATTGATGAGTTAGGATTAGGGATTGTACACAACATGACTAACAAGTCGGTCGCAGGAGGACGCTTGATGACAAATAGAAAAGAAGGATATTCGGAATGATAACAAAGAATAACGTCCAAAGAAATTAAAGGTGAACTCCAAGGTCAAGGTACATCATTGTCAAATCGCGCCAGTTGTCATCTTTTGGGCCAAAGCGGACTTCATGAGAGATGACAAAGGAGGAAAAGAAAACGTAAGAACACAACTACTCTGAACTGTCCTCCCAGATTGCTCGCATGTAAATTTGATTGAACATCTGCTGAAGCTAAACCATCTAGAGAAGGCACCCTTCAAACCCGAGACGACTGGAGCAGTGTGCAGATGAGAAGTGAGGCAGAACAACTGTGGACTCACTGACTACTAAGGAAACAGTTTTATTGCCTCAAAAGGTTGTCCAATGTGGTGCAGCGGTGGGTAGAGCGCAAGACTCATATTAGAAAGCTTTAGTTCTTGATGCGGCTGTCACAGGTTCAAGTCCCGACCTGATGACCTTCACTGCATGTCTTCTCTCTCAAAACCTGCTTTCCTCTCTGACTACTCTCAAATAAAGGCCACTAGAGCCAATAAAACCTTTTAAAAAAGATGCGCAGCAAAGAATTAAGTTACAAATACCATCACTTTTTTCCAGGTTTGTTTCATTAGTCTTTTTTATGATTCTATTTAAGCACATTTTCATTGGATCATTTTCAATACGTTTTATTTTATTTGTGCATTTTAAGTTATCTCAGTAACTACTGTGGACTTTTCAGTCATTAACAGAGGAGTACTCACAGTTTTGGTCTGAGTGTGTACATTCTGTACTTACTGGGGTTAAGTACAGAGTGTCCAGATCGAACAATGAAATGTGTTTGATCCGGACAGGATGAAGTGAGTGTACGTTGTAGCCTTCATTTACCTACACTGGCGTTTCCAGTAAAATCTACAACTAATCTCATTCAGTATATTTAAGGTTTAGTTGATGACAGCAATGGGAAAACAATAGGAACAAATTAATGCCCTGAAATACCTAAATTGCTTTTCTATTACATTATCTGGAGTGACTTGGGGTTGTTTTTGTTCTTGGACCAGTGTTGCTTTTCAATACTCCTGATTTTGTCTGTATTTTTCTAATAATTTCTAAAGATGGTGTCTCAGAACTTTGCGAACTGTGTTCATGAACGGGACGTATCGGAGTCACCGAGTCCAACATGCTGAGTTAAGTTTCCCTCCTGTAACCAGTCTGAGCATGTAGAGGAAAATAAACCTTTCTCCACCTCCTCCAGTATCACCTGAACCTCTTTCATTTATGCAAACAAAATAAAACCAACTTATCAATTCAAAGGCACAAGCAAGCTACTAATTAGTTTAAACAATAAACAGCCTTGGGTGGGCTCTGTTAGTTGCCTTCAGTGAGACATAATATATGAGTATGTGGGGAAAAAATTGCATTGGTTACCACTGTTGCTTCACAACATGTTCTGGGTTCAAACTGCCGCCACAGGCCTTTAGTGTGGATTTTACATGTTTTCTGTGGGGAACTCTGGCTTCCTACCACAGCTCCATTTTATATTAACTGGAAATCCTAAATTGCCCTTAGGTATGCCTGTTTGTTTGCCTTTGTTAACTTTGATGGACTTCTCCAGTGTGTGCCTCACTGTCTCTCCCATTAAGAGCTTTGAACAGAATCCAGCAGAAACCATGCACAGGACAAAGTGGGTTCAGAAAACGGAAAGTTGATTCTTTCCAGCTTCCTGCTCCCTTCCTTCATGTACAGTGTTTTCCAGGTACTCATAATCCGCAAACCTTTTCACATTTAGCCACAAGCAACCTTAATGTTTCTGGGTGCATGCAAATATTACATCCACCCATTCAGATTTCACTGAGGAAAATGTTAATCACTTGGAAAACAAATGTAATAATTATCAGGCCTGAGGAGCAAAAGTACTGCAAAGGCTTATTGTAATTGAAAATTGTATTGCCTTTTCTCCACCCAAAAATGGATTTTTGGTTGCTTTAACATGAAAACTCATCAAACTTTTGCTTGCCCTTTTGGAATAAAAAAGGAGCGTGGCCAAAAATGCTATAGTGCCCTTTTAACTAAGATAGCCCAAACTGTACATCACTGAGATCTGACATTTGGAACACCAACAGATCCCCCCAAATCCAGGAAAATAAAGTCTCCGCAAGACATATCCTAAAATCTACAGAAAGTCAGGAAGGCCCTCTGAAGACATTTTAAAAATTAGGCCCAGGACACACGCAGCTTCTCTAGGGCCACAAAAAAGTCTCTTGTGTACATCACTGAGGTCCAAACCCCACAGGAAGTCAGTCATTTTGTCTCATTTACACAATTTGTATTTCTGCAAACTCCTCACAGCTTTTGACTTGCAGAATCCAAATCAGTCAGTATAGTATCAAGGCTTTGGAGATCAAAAGTTATCAAAAGCTTTGTGCTGCAACAAAACGTGGTGGTTACCAAGCCTCAACATCTTACAATTTTGTCATGAAAGATTCAAGGTGAAATAAATTCCTCACACAAACTCACAGCAGTATAAATATATGTCATAACCAACCAAGCAGCCCTTAACACAGTCACATGGTCATTTGGTGACATCACTGTAGCCCTACCCACACAGGAAGTAACATATTTTGCTGCTAGATGACTTTTTTGCACTCTGCCTCAGAAATGTCAACTTGTGTCTGAAGGCACAGAACAAGGTGACACACATCCTGCTCTGGACAGTGACTGCTGGCTGGACGGTGTGGGTGTGACAGAGTGGCAACTTCCAAACCCTCACGGTCTTCATACGGTTGACTCAAAATCACACACACTCCAGTTTGCACCAAACTGGACATAAATAATCTTTGTCAATTTTGAGTAGTAAGTTTATTACTTTCACTTTAACAGATGACAATAAACAAGTGAGATGGAAAAATTTTCAGTTGTATTCTCAAAAACACAACATACATAATAATTGTGCACACAGTGTATAATCCTTTTTATGCATTTTTCAAATCTGCAAATTAACATGACATTGACGTTCATGATGATGGTCTAAGAGGAAAAACGTCTACCTGAGTCAAGCAAAGCTTGCTTTCAAAGTTTCTCGTTTTGCAGTGTTTAATGTGAGCGGCGAGTGGGACTTAGTTGAAATTCCTTGGATAGAAAAAGCTAAACTAAGTTCAAGTGCCCAGAAAATAATAATTCTTTGAACACTTTGAACACTGGAAGTGACAAAATCTTCAAGGTGTAATTCTTTTCGATTGCCTCCATCTCAAAATGGGATTCAAAAAGTAAAGACATCAAGCCAAGAAAAAAGAAAAAGAAAAAAGAACTGATGTGGTTAGGGGAGTGCACAGTGAGGAGAAGATAAAAGGAGGTGCGGCTGTGTGAGGAAAGAGAGAAGGACAGAGAATGGAAGGGGTGGAGAGAGAGAAAGAGAGAGAGAGAGAGAGAGAGAGGTTGACTTTGTGTGAGCGAAGCTGATGTGCCATTTCTAATCCTCCCGTTCGTGGCTTTGTGCCGTGGCCCAGCAGGAAGTGGGAGCTGGGCAGACAACAATTAACAAAAGAGCTGTGAAGAATACAATTAGCCATCAATGGCCAACCACAGGCTTTTGTCCTGTCACCATGGAGACGGCACAACACCACTATATGAAGATTACAAAACCCCTTTTCTTAATTTCTGTTTTTTTTTTCTTCTTGGTCCTCTTTTCTCTTTTATCCCTTCTCCTTAGACCACTCTATTCTTTTCTATTCTTCCTTTTCAAAGTAATGTCCTGATTTTCCCACTTAGTCTTTCTTCTTAGTTATTCTCAGATATACTTGTATGCACAACTACTCATGTAAACATCAGTGTTCTTTCTATAAAATGAAAAGCTGTGATCCCTTGTTTGCTGTTCGACTGACTCTAACAAAAATTCTTTAGGAAAAACTTGACTGGATCTTTCTGTGTGTTCCCCCCACAATACAAGAACTTTATATGAATAGTGTTTGTCTCATGCTTTTGTGTAGGTTCTATTAAAGAGTGGTGACTGATCTAGGGTGTCTAACCACCAGGAATTGTACAATGACCATCTAGTGGTACTCCAAAACTTTGCCAGATTGTAGGTTGATGTTTGCTGGTAATCCAGCTGACCTGGCCTTTCCAAACTCTGAAGTCAGAGCTAGACGGGTAAGTGACCAAGACTCTGAGGCAGTTTAAGTGTTTTATTAAACTTCTGAACAAAGAGAAGGGCTTAGAGGTGTTTTCAGACCCAATAGTCTGGTAGACTCTCTTTGATTAGAGACCAAAATTGAAACATTTGTTCCATTTTCAGCTGGCGCCGTTTGCTCTCACCAGCAAACACAGGGTCCAAACCGCCTGTCGCCTGTGAGGGCGCTGCACCAAGAACCGCTAAAGGAAACACTAAAACCTCTGAAGAAGACATTGAACTTCATTCTTCATGACATGCAAACAAAGTGGAGAGGTGATAGATTTGCCTTTGGTTAAAGATCATAAGTCATTTCTTGCACTAGAGTTAGACTTACATGTTTGTTTTGGTTGTATTTACCCAGAATGCCCTGCGCTACAGTCAGCTTCCTGCTTTTGGCATGATCTCTACACCCCTTGGAATTTATATATGCATTCAAACCACACCAGATGACCTAGGATGCTGGTCTGCATCAGAATTTGTTTGTGCAATCACAAGCAATCCAAGCAAGCCGGACCTTCTAGGCTTATGAACTAGAGTATGATTAAAGTGGACTAAACAGGGCTGGTGGGAATGCATCCTAATTCAGAATTTGTAAATCTTGCGGGTTTCCTGTTGTCCAAAGTCATGAGTGTTGTGAAGAGCACCAGGTATCGAGGGAGAGTGGCGAGATAAGGCTGTACACAGCTTTATCTGTGTACAGCTGAGTAAAGCTATGTAGATTCTAGTTAATAAGATTCACTTTGAAAGTTACTTGTAATAGTTCAAGACGACCAGGACTGTGAAAATTAAGGCGCTTTTCTGCTAGAGCGCCCCTAACTAGTGCGGTCAGAATTCCGTACCTATTTTTTGATTAGTACTAGCCGGCGTTAGCCAAGTACTTCGCAGAAGCAATTTGATTGATAGGTGACCTCATTTGTTGATTGGCCCGTGATTACCTCACAGCAAACATCAAACAATATTTCTAATATATTTGCTCATTCACAAGCAATCCAGGCAACCAAACCTTCTAGGCTAATGAACTTGAGTATGATTGTGTGTTAGCCGTGGACCAGTGGACATGCTATCAGAGAGCTGCTCAGTATGGTGGAGCGTGATTCTGAGCTTGATCACAACCAGCGCCAGGAAGACATGCGATAAGCTTTGGAGGAGAATGATGGTTCTTTTAAAACGGGCAGCAATGAAGACAAATGAAACGTTGTGACTGTCTTGCTGTTGGAGCTGCAGTTTTGTGCTGACAGTGTAAAACACTGGAAATGGACACTATTAGCTTGGTGTGAAGTGAATTAAATTTTTTGTTTGGATTTTCTTTTTTTAGATCAAGTTCATGAGCGGCTACTGGTTTACACCTTTTGACTACATTACCTGAATCCAACAGGTGGCACATTTGAAAGAAATAAAGGTGACGAATTGGAATTAATCAGCTGATCTGAGTCTTTATCACTGTGTTTGGGCCAGCAGTGAATTTCTATGAAACAAACTGAAATATCTGTTTTTATTTGACTCCATCAGAACCAGAACCTTGAGGTTCTCCATTACTGAGTGTTACTGCAAACATCAGCGGAGAGTTGACCACAATTGCCGTCCTGCCCACAGCAGTGAGGAACAGATCTGTAACGGAGACGCTCACCTCTGGGGTAGAACTGAACCGCACATTAACCGGTCAGAGTGAGACTTTCCAGCGGAAAATCTCCTTTTAACAACCTGGTGACACGTTGCTGTAGAAACGAGGGTTTGTGGAAGATCAGAGTCAACTGCACTCCAGGAACTTATTCTGTTTTAAAATGAAAAATAAAGAGATGTAGCCTATGCAGCTGTTACCTTCATGACATTCTCACAAAATATGGTGGGCTGCACATTGAATCAGAAGATTTTACCCTTCTGGAGGAGGAAAACAGCAGAAAACCGACCCGGTTGGCTTGGAGACTTATCTACAATACACCCCGCCTCTTGCCCAGTGATTGCTGGCGATAGGCACCAGAATACCACAAACCTTGTCTTTTTTTAGGTGTCATTTTAAAAGTATTGATATATTTCAGGGGGTTTGTGGATCACTTAGTAGAGGAGGTGCACCGTATCGACACGGTTCGGTTCGGTTCGGTTTCCCTTCTCCATGACTTACACAAGTTGTGCATTGCGACAAAGCTCCGCTTCAATGTAAGATAAAGGTTTGTAGATAGGGTGGGGACTTGTCGCTTTTTCCTTTTTGTTGGTATCGGTGTAGTTTTTTTTATCCTTTCTATTTTTTTTTTTTTTGTAGAAGCAGGTTCTTTCAGACGTCATTGCGAGGTTTTGTTAGCGATTTGAGAACACAGTAATGATCCAAGTACAAATGACTGTTTTCCAAACTGAAACAGTTGTGGCACCTTTCTTTCCTAGAAAGCCCGTCTCATTGTTTCTGCCACAGAAGGTGAACAATGGAGAGAAACTGTGTTTTACTGAATGACTACCTTCAGTTTGCCAGCGACAACAAAAATACTTCGAAGCTTTGTTCAAATCGTGTTGCATTCTCTCTGCATGGACAGCAGCAGAGCTCATGTTTCTGAAACAACAGCTGTACCATTAGTGATCCATTGTGAGGAGGTAAAAGCTGAGCGATAGTCGCTGCCAATAATTTTATGGAGATGCTGAAAAGTGCTCTCACCAAGCAGTTACAGCACAATCCTCCAAACCTCCAGTATCAAACTGGTACCAACCAGCACTCCTACTGTAACTGGTTTATTATTCCAGTTCATGTTGGACTGAACTATTAATGAAGTGGGCGTAACTGTGATGTGTGACATTAGATAATATCACATGCTCAAACATTTTTTTTGTCATTCTAAATGAAAAGAAAGAAACGTCCTAATTTGACTCAAAAGACTATCTGGCACTTAGAAATTTCAGTTCAACACATGCAAGCAGATACAGGCCCATTCAATAAATTATAAATGTATTTATTTATCACTTTACCACAAAGTGAAACATATTATACAGATTAATTACACACAGATGGATGTTTAAAAGCTTTTATTTCTCATAGTTATGATGATTTTTCCATCTTTGGCTTTTAAAATCATGACTTTTAAAATTACAATATTGCATTAGATCAATAAAAATATTTTTTAATGCAAAAATGTAATGCATGTTTAATACTTGCTCTAAGCTTATCAATTTTCAAAACGTAGTTTTAATCTGACTCATGAGCGTCATCAGAAATCATATTCTAACTTGTAGAATATGACTATAGTCTTAATTTTGGTCTATTATACATTCAATACATCTCATAATTTGTACAAGCTTTATGTACAACTTCTAAAAAAATGTCTCTTACAGAGTAAATACAGATTAAAATGTGTGGGAATCTAAAAGGGGCAGCATGATGTGAAATTGACTTTTTTGAGTTTTACATTATGTTCTAATGTTACTCCATTAAATTAGGCATTAATTCACAATTTCAAATTTCTCTTAAGTCATATTTATATATTTAATATATTGAACTTTTTATCACTCAAGGTAATATAGCTATTTGATTATTCTATAAAATGCCACTCTATGCATGGAAAATACATCATACTGCAACTTTAATTTGCATTTCAACCATTTTTCAATTTTAACATTACAAGTGAGATAAATAATAATGGTAACTTCACCTTCAACCTTCAAAGATAGCTGGAGATCATCTTTGAAGATGAGCTTTGAACGTCATTGAAGGTAATGGACTACAGTTATGTAGACCATAAATGCCACATGTTGCAATGCATCAGCTGAATGCTTTAGGATGCCTGTGCAACTTCCAACTTCCTCCTACGTCTTTAGAATTGCCCAGCTTGCGGTTGAGCTTATTGTAACTGAATTTCAAAACACAGCACATAAAGCATCACAATAACAAAACATACTATTAGCCCTCCTTTAGATTAAATGTAATCTATTGACCATTTAGTTGACTTCTGAACGCAACTGGTTGGAGTTGACTTTCTTTAAGGGTATCAGAGTAACAGCTTGTCACCAGTGTCCCTCCACAATGGGAGCCATTACTCAACCACTGTCCACCCATCCATGCTTACTTCTCCTCAGTTTGAAGGCGAGTTAGAAAAGACCTCCAGCTGTCAGTGTGTGAGGGATTAGTACATCCTGAACACAGACCAGGCCGTCACAGAGGCAACGTGTTCACAGCTAACAGTCAGTCAGAGCCACCAGATAAGCTGACAGGCAAGTTTTTAAACTGTGTTTTGTGGCAAATGTGGAGAAAGTAAAAGCATGCACAGGAGAAAAACTCTCCCCCATGTCCCCAATAAGAGTCAAAAGGTTCAAACTTTTCCCCAGGTAGAATTTTAATAACACAGAAAAAAAAGTTATTTTCTCAACATGTAGTATTATTTGAAGTATAACACCTACCATATCAGTACAATATAATTTTTCCCTTTTGTTCCAACCTGGCAGCAGCAAAGAAAACTGAATTTCCATTATGTTGACTTAATAAGTGAAATAGGACAGGAAGAGTGATTAATGACCTATTTAGAATGGTATAAAGTTTGTAAAAGTAACAAAATGCTTTTCAGTCAAATGACTTTTAAAAAAAATAAGTTCACCAGCACAAACCCCTTTCCACAGTGACGGTTGCTGTGGGCTTGGTAACCCAACATAATCTACATGAAGCATGTCATAATAAGCTCGACCTCAACTGCACTCAACTGCCCACATGGTCTTCCTGTGTCCTAGTTTGCCCCTCACTTCTGAGGTTGTTATACTCTAATGGTAACGATTGGAATCAGGTCACTGGGCTGCTGTCTCCACTGTGCCATTAGATAGATAGATATCTTCTCTATCTGAGAACTGCTGACTGCTCTGCCCACCTGCCAACACACTGCGCTCCATTAGGCGCACACACATAGGAAACTACTCAAACTAAGTCCGGGGTAATATTCAGGAGTTGCCCAATTCAATTAATGCCAGGCAGATGGAGTACACTGCCTGGCATGTGCAGATACTGAAGCAGCTCTTCTCTTCACCTGAACCTGTTGGACTGAACGGTGAACCAGACTACAACGCATCACGTTGTTCACAATGTGGACATGAAAACATTGACAACAAGGCGCTGCTAGCATAATAACAGCTTCTACTACTGATGAGTAAAGTTAGCATGCCGTTCTGAATGATAGCGTAAGGTTTTGAATTGACGCTCTGTGTTGGCTCTCTTACCTCCAGTATCTACGGTTGTCAGATTGCAGTGAGTTTGTGGGGAAGTAAAGAGATACTCAGTGGTGAGTTTAGCAATTTGAAACAACTCAAACTGTTCACAGTCGGACACAACGCTGTATTAGATGATAGACGGTTAAACTTTCACAAGAAAAAAAATATTTTTTTGCTGGTCGTTCAGTGCTACAAATCTAAAAAAGGACTAGCGAAGGACGCTGGCTGTTTTAATCCACCCAACATCCAGATCAGGAGTCAGCTGGGATGACGACCAAGACATTTCAAAACCTGGAAAACCTAAAAATCTACCGTCTTGACCCAGTTGCATAAATCCAAGTGCACTAAAGAGTGGACTGAACAGTCACAGGCGATGAGGGACATGGTTACGATCAGCAACCAACACTACTTTAAATTAGTAACAAACACATTGTTAAGCAGAAGAGAATAAAAAACTTAACATTCTTCAAAGTGTAGACAATTAATATTCATCAACATAGTCTTGTGTTTCACAAATATGAACATTTTTAGTATGAGTTCTAATGAATTAGCTAAAACCAATTTTAGCTAATTTATTAGAGCTAACTGAACTATTAACCTTCCACAATTATGAGAAATTTAAAAGTCTGTCAGAAGGAACTTTTCCTCAAACAAATCCAAACTACCCATTTAACTAATTATAATATATTTACTAAAATCACATTTGAGGTTTTAGGATTTTCTTTTTTACATATAATACCAACCAAAGAAAGGTTTGGCATTGTTACTTTTTGCGAGATAATATATTTCAAACAAACTTAGGCACTTTGTTTTTTTACCAGTCACAAAATTATTATTATTTTACAGTTTATCAACCTATTAGTTTATACCATAGATAAATGGTATGAACTAAAATGGTATAAAAATAAAATGGTATAAACTGCTTTGTTTTATTGTTTTTCTTTGGCTGCATGGTCCCACATCATATTTCACTGTGTGGTGTATATCTGGAAATGTGACAAAAAAATATCTACACACATAGGAAATATAATTCTAATATTTAAAATAAGGACTGAATGTATACATTTCTGATGAAGGGTTTGACAGAACACAACATATTTTAAAAAGTATGGTAAAAACACAACCTGGGTCTCCATAGTGACCATCCGGGTTTAAGTACAGACCCAGAAGAGCGACTCCAGTCGGGATCATTTCATCTCATAGGTTTGACCTCCATAATCCACAAACCATTACGTACCTTTGGACACAGGGACTCGTTGTGGCAAGTATCGTTATCATCTTCAAAACTTAAGCTGTCTCTTTTCTTTCACCACACCAGCACACACAACATTTAAATCTATTAAATTATATAATATATAACACCAGAATTAAACATTCTACAGTGATTAAACGGATCACAGGACATACGAACATACAAACTCTGAGAGTCTTAGGGATGCAAAGCTCTGTTAACACCTAGCAACAATGTTTCTGGGTTTTATGGTCAGAAATCAGAAGCTAGTTTGTTGAAATTGTACATTTTTACCAAGTCAAAAACAAAAATTGGTAAAAAAAAATCCCCCAAAAAAAACAAACATTGAAAGGCAGGCTGTGACATTTAGCTTTATAGAGGGGAGACCATGTGTCCATTTGACTCTGGGCAGCTTGTTTAAGGAAAACATTTGAGTATTTATATGGAAGGACATGAGATATTTGTGAAGTGTGTTTAAAATAATGTTCATTCTTTAAAAATATGATTCTTATTAAAGGATACTTACTGGTTTAGTCAATCTAAAACAGCAGTGAACTAATTCTCGCTCTTTTGTCCGTTAACACCTTGTCCTGTAAATTATTCTAGTCACAAAATTCTGAGCTATTTATTTTTAGATTAAAACATGTAGATTTTTTAAATTAATGTAGAGTGAACTTGTACTAAAAAACAAAAGAAAGGTTTAGGGTTTGGTTTTCTACTTTTAGATTTGTTACTAAAATATATTGTCACTTTACAAAAATTATGGCCTGTCATTTTTTGTCAAAAGTGTATTTTATTTTATTTTTATTTTTTGCATAAATTATCTTTTGGCAAGAAAAATGTATCTATTTACTTGCCAAAATCACTTTTGGCAAAAATGACTTAGGCCATTATTTTAGGAAGGTGATAATACGTAAGGGAAAAAAGGAAAATTTTGTCACCTTATGTTATTACCTTTAAGAATACGACATCCTGTTGATGTCATAGTTTGATGTCTGGCTGACAGTTCCTAGTGAGTAGTAACATATTGTGAAACCTAGAATTTAGATTTTTTTGTGAGATTTGATAGAATCAGAAGTTCTTATTGTATAAATAAATGTTATTTTTGAGAGCTGATGTTGAAGAGGTATTATGAATCCAAGGTAGCTCTCAGTCTTCTTCAGAAAAGAACATTTTACAAGTCCAGAAAAATTATGTGTTGAATCTGACTGGGAAGATTTGCTGAAGAAAAAACTCGGGGGAACGTTGTTTGGGGTCGTTTGGTGCAATTTGGTTATTTACTGGGAAACAATATTAAGATTCAAGCATTTCACTTAAGATTATTTGTGTTTCTGCAGCAGTGTGACCCGCTGACATCCAGCACCAACATCAACAGCAGAGAGGGCGGTGGGGGCCCTGACAGACAACACTGAGATAAACAGCAACAGTGGAAAAAACCTCATAAGATTATTCTGCTTAGCTGACACTAATATCACAGTGATAGCACACATCTGCTTATGTGTGCATTTACAAACCTGCAAAAAAAAAAGAGACAGAAACACAAGCACACACATTTGCCGAATTGTGGCAGACCGCACGGGAGATGCTGAATGGGACTTGTCGAAACAACCGTTTTCTCTTTTTTTTTCTTCTTAATATGTCAACACGTTGCAGATCTTTACCATCCGATAAGCGAAGTTCGCATTATTTCTGAGAAGCGAGGCACACCGCAGCACCCTTTTTTTTTTCCGACCCCCTCCCTCATCCGCTGAAGGCAGCAAAACAACGCTGCGGAAGCATGCCGAAGGCGAGAAAGCTGCTCTTCGCAAACACTACCCTATAAAGATATGGAGACCACAATAAGCCGATGAAGCCGATAGTGATGTGCAACGACATTCTACGGAAACGTCTCTTCAGGGGCCGATGTGTACGTGTGTGTGTGTGTGTGTGTGAGTGTGGGGACAGAGTGGGGGTGAGTTTCGGAGCCGACTCTGGAGCTGGCTCTGCTTGGCAAGGCCCCAACATCACCACTGAACCAGGACGGGTCAGATGTTCTTATCGTCGAGCGTTTGCCCATCAGCCTCTAGCGGTTCTTTTTGTTTCATCATTCTCTCCGTCTCTTTACAGAGCCGGCCAAACTTTGCCCTCTGACGGCAGGCCGAATGAAAGAGCCGCTCTCTGTCCGTGGACGCACACTAACGGGAGATAACGGGGCCCCTGCTGGAGCGAGAGAGTTTGGGATGGAGGAGAGGTGTGTGCGGTGTGTTAGGGGTTGTGGAGGGGGGCGGGAGGGGTATGGCACTACCCCACACAAAGGCAGCCCTGAAATAGCCCCCTTACACAATGAGACCTGCCACTCTGTCTATGAGATAATGTCTAATTGAAAACACTGCAGCCATTGTGCTCCTGTCACCGGCTCTATTGTCCAGATAGCCCTCTCCCCCCACCACCACCACCACCTCTCTTTTTCCATTGACGCGGCGCGATTGTTCCTCACCATTGTGGCAACCCGATTCTCTCTCTTTCCCCTCTCCTCCCCTTCTCTCTCCATCACCCCTTCTCTCCGTATTGTTATAATTTCATTACTTATTTGTTTTTTTGTTCTGCTTCTCCTTTCACTCCACCACAGACCCTTTGTTTGCTACAATTAGGCACTTCATTTGGATATGCTGCCAATGTGGCCTTTTGTGTGTGTTTCTGTGTGTTAAAGATGGAGAGAGAGAGAAAAAGAGAGAGAAAGAGCAGGTGTCAGTTTCATGAGGAGATAAAAACAGGAAGCGAGATAGAATAGCTCTCTGAGATGAAATAAAGCCCTTGTGAGCATCACAGAGGAGGGAGTTGGTTTGATCCCGATGCAGCTCTCGATTCTGGGAATATGAAACAAGGCCCTCGTGCTCCGTGTTTCGTACGCCAGAGAATTTAATGTGATGATTACGTAGATTTTGACGCAATTAACCACATTTTCCTTTTTACATGCAAAAATATAAAACTGGAACCTTTGTATTTGTGTGTTTCTGGTACACCCTTAGATATGATGCACAGGCAACGTCCGCAAACAGCGATGGATGACAAATTCACTTCTCTTGGTCTACTGCATTTCAGGTTTTGCTTGAAAAATTAATCTGACTGGACGCTGGAAAAGACTATTGTTGTGTTCAAGTTGCACTAAAAGGAGTTAGCCTATCAGTGAAGCTATTCAAGCTTAAAATAGCATCTCAATGCTAAACATGTAGCAGCAACACAGACATCCCTATTGCTGTAACATTCAACTAAACTACTCAGTGAGAACAAAAGAAATAATAATAATTAAAAAATGATAAACTAAATAATAATAATAATAATTTAATAAAAAGTCAAATAAAAACACAGATAACTGTTAACATCACAATGCAGAAACATTACAGATCAGTGTATGTCTAAGAACCAAGGTTTTGTTTTGTGAAAAAGATGGCAATGAGGCCAAATTAGCTCTGAGAGCTAACAAAGAATAACAGTTTCTTGGTGTTAAAAACAACCAGTCAATTTTTCGTCCATCAAAGCAGGATGAAAAATTTTAATTAGCTAAATCACTGGCTAAGTTAGAAATCAGTAACATTGTGATGGTAGGCTAGATGGTGGAAAAACGTGTAGTTTTCTTCTATGGACCAGATAGAGGCCGGACATACGGTGGTTATGTCACATCAATTGCTAACACAGAAAATTGCAGCTGCTGCTCTATGTAGCAACCACATTTCCTTTTAGTACCACTCATACAAATGTTAATGTGTACAAGTGTAAGCAGTGTGTTACAGCCAATCACAGCATGAACAGAACAAGTTACAGAATGTTCTAAACAGCAGGAATGGTGCTAGCTACTGCCTAGCATTAGCAAAGTTATGGAGCGTTGGCATTAGCAGCTAGGATAACAGAGAAACACAAGGCACGTTTGTAATATTCAGACATGTTTTTTTTTGTCTGAATATGTGAGAGCAGAGAAAGGAAAACAGCGCTATCACTTCTCAAACCACTTATTGAGATAAAGTTTGAATCACTGATAGCTTCGGCTCTGGCCCAACATGCTCTGAGCAAAAAACAAAGAGAAACAATGAAATAAATAATATATAAATTGCTTTATCCTAATTATACAGTGACCCGTTCTGATGAGTGGTGGACATCCGGTGGGACAGTCAGTTCTACAGTCCCTCCACTGGCTCCTGGTATCTCAGAGGACAGACTTTAAAATACTGTTGTTAGTTTATAAATCACTAAATGGCTTAACATCAAAATGCACTTAAGACCTTTTGTTTGTTGTTTTGTTGTCTCTACAATCAGAACCAAACATGGAGAAGCAGCATTCATTTTTATGCTTCTCTGATCTTGAATAAACGTCCAGGAAACATCAACAATACGGAAACACTGAATCCCTTTGAATAGGCTAAAAACCCATTAGCTTAGAGTCGTCTATAGTCATCGTTTTTCCCTTTCTTTGTCACTGCAATGTCATGTTTTATCTAGTTTGTTGTCTCATTTTCTTCTAATCACGCAAAGGACTTTGAATTTCTCTGAACTATCTGGCTTTGCCTTCTGTCCAGGCAGTGGAGGGGAAACCACTTTGCCACCTCAATCACACACACCATCACTTCTTTGGGAATCTATGATCAGATTCTTTCTGCAAGAGATCAGACAGCCAGTTTCAGGCATTCAGTCTCTTTTTCAGTCACGATAAACACACAGGCAGCAGATTGTACTTTACTTTGGATCAGGGGTCATGCTATACGAATATTTTCCATCTTCGAACATTTTTTTTCAAAACTGACAGAAAAATCAGAAAGGCATCTGTCATTTGGACAAATTACACTTCACCACTTGGTGCAAAGACATTTTCAATTGTATGCACTAAGTACACTGCAGAGGCAAAACAAAAACAAACTTGATAACTAAAGACGACTGAGATATATTTGAGTACATCTCTGACTTGTACGCTGAACTCAATGCATCTCACTGTCCATAGCGCATCTATGACTGATGCATAATGGAGGATTTCCTCCTGTTGAAAACAATAAAAGAATTGGTATCTCTAAATTCATATGAAGTCCCATCGATAATGTTCGGGCAACCTTCTGCTTTCATTGAGGACTAATGGTTGAGCTTTCTTTGGCCTTGGAACAAGGTTCTGCTGTCTGGACATGATGTAGGTGATGCACCAGAATGACTCGTGAGAGAAGCTACACTACGCAGCTTAAGGAACATGCGCTGTAAATACCCGTCCCCCACTGTAATGAGAAGTGCCGAGCAGGATGATATCTTTGCTAGCAATGAAATATTTTCAACATTAGTCTTGCTCAGTTTTAGGAAGCATGGTCAACGAGGACCGAATGGCTTTGTTCACTTAATCCACTGAATTTGCGAACTGCAACCCTTTAAAGGCAGAGTACAGTTTTAGGACGGCGCAGAAAATCAACGTCACCTTTCACAACTCCTCCTTCTGTTCGCTGATTGGCCAGGTTGAACATTTACCAGAGAATTCCAGCTCAGTGACAGAAATGCCAGACGGAGCAATAAAGAATCAATCAGAACTGTGTAGGAAGGTGATGGCCAGGCTACAAGGCACCATGTCTTAGTGTGTTTTCCTCTTCAGGTCCGCAGCTGGCTGTCATCATTACAGCCCACCCTCGAGTCAACAGCCCAGCGTACCTGTGACCTCTCTTTGTGGTTCAGAGAATTAACAGTGGCAGGTTGATTCCAGCCCTCATTGCGGCTTCAGTCTTCAATCAGAGGTAATCAGAAGGTTTTCAAGATTCTCTTAGGAATTAGGCTGCCTCAACTAAACAGATCTTACATGCTTACTTCTTTGAGTTAGCATAACCAAGTCCATGCTTACCCTTCAGCCCAACAACAGTGCAATTATTGTCCAGTCGTAGGGATGAAGATGAGCTTTACTCACATTCCTTCAGCTGCAAGTTCACCTGGACAAAACGGGCCTGGCTTTCAACCCCATTCATCTTGGACGGATGAGTCACTAATTATAAAGAAGAGCATTGTTGCTGAAAGCAGTAGATGTAGAATTATGCCCTGAAAGGCTTGTAACGGTAGAAAAATAAAATGAAAGCAGCAAAATATCAGGGAATCCTTGAGGACAATTCATTTCCATCTGCAGGAGAACTACAGCTTCAGAGAACATTCATTATTTAACGAGAAGATGACATGAACCATCCAGCAGAAACCACACAGAAGACAACAAGGTGGATGTTCTGGAGTGGCTTAGTCAAAGCCCAGTCTTCAATGCCACAGATAAACTGTGACTGAACTTGAAAAGGGCTGTTTGGAGCCGATCCCTGCGCAGCCTGACAGAGCTTGAACAATTTGGCAAATTTCAGAGATCAAATTTATGCTGCAGAAAAAGGTGCTTATTTTGCATTTTTATGAATTTTGCAACAAACTGACAACTTTCTTTTTCAGATTTTATTTTTTTAATCTCCTCAGAACTTAGGACGGTGCTTCAGCTGTGCATGGTCTGCAGTGCAACATTTCCCAGTTGCTATTGATAGCGTGAGCTGTGACTGTGATGCAGCTCAGCGTAACCCTAGACCTCCAGACAGCGGTTGTTATGGCGATGCTTTCTGCCTCCTTCGTCGTCTGAACAACTTGCAGTGCTTACATGTAGGTTGTGCCTTGTTTGTCAGTCTGTTGAAACCCAGAATGCTGCCGAACAAACAATGTAAGAATAGTTGGAGCATCTTGGACAACACCGTCACCAGGCGGATCGCCGTCACCACAACGAGAAATATCCTGATGTTTTAACAGTTCTTGCATTTTTACTTTATGGTTATTTTGTGAAAATCAGTTTTCACTTTGACATTGAAGGGTTTTTTTTTTGTCTAAAAAGCTCAATTTTGTTGCTCACAGTGAGTAAAATTACTAAAAAGGGACAAACAGCCAAGGGATGCATACATTTTAGATGGACTGTACACTTATAAGACGGTCAGTCTTTGACTAAAAATAAAAATCTCAATAGAATCATTTTTGCGACATTCTTGATAAGCATGGCTTCACAAGTTTTGATAATGTCATAGCCTCTGAAAGGGGCAGCTTCATGGTGCAGGAGGTACTGAACTGTTTGGCCACATACCATTGTGTAAACACATTAAAAGTCAAGCTGTGTGTGTTTGTGTGTGTGTGTTTATTTGAGCAGAATCACCAGAGCCTTCAGAAGAGTCGACTGTATCATTCCACTCAGACATAATAACTTTGATCAGACTGCCCTTTATTTCCTTTTTTGTGGGGGCAGGGGTGGGGGGGGGGGGTTAACTGGTGTGTAACTATTGGAGCATGCTGCAAATTATTAGAGGTTAAACCTTAAATTCATTTAAAAAGCAGCAGAAGGGATGGCCTGGATCTGCCCAAATATGTGAGCATAGTCAGTAAAACTACTCCAGTGTGATTATGAATAATATAGGCTGTGTGTGCGTGTGTGCGTGTGTGTGTGTGTGTGTGTGTGTGTGTGTGTACCAGGTTTTTATGTCCTTATTAGAACCTATTTGTGTCTCCAATGTGGGGTTGTGGGGACCACTGATCCTTGTGGGGACATTTTCTTGGTCCTCATGAGGGGACATATGTCAGGATCTGTTTTTCTCTGTTTATTGAGTTCCTGTGTCTCTGAGTCTCCGTGTTGTCCCAGCTCCCCTTGATTGTTCCCAGGTGTGTCTTGTTTCCGTGATCACCCTCAGTGTATTTAACCCCACCTGTGTTCTTTGTTCCTTGTCGGGTCTTTGTCAAGTCAGTCTAGTGTTGCATGTTTGTCTAGCCAGTCTGTCTCTGCTGTCCATCGTTAGACTTGTTGCTACCAGTGCTGAACCCTAGCTTTCTGCTCTGCTGTGCTGTTGGGTTTTTGGACGTTTTTTGGATTGTGTCTGGTCTGTGTTATTCTGGATCATTCTTCATTAAATATCATCATTTCACTTTACCTGGGTCTGCTGCGTTTCCCTCACCGCTTCCACCACACCACTTCATGACAAAATGCGATTTTTCCCCTCATGAGTTTTTGGGTTCGGGGTTAGGTCTGTGATGGTTAGGGCAAGGAGACAGTTGTCTCAAAAAGTCTGGCATGAGCACAGATACACACCTGCATATATTTTTATGGGATGCATGTACTTAATAAATATCCATTGTTGCATTCTTCGATGAAAACATAAACGTAAAACCCAATAAATAAATCTATACAGCTCTGGAATAAATGAAGAGCCCACTGCACTGAACCCCACTGAAAACCTCCTGGTTATTCCACCAAATATAGATTTCTGAACTCTTTCTAATTTAAAACAGAAGTATTTACTTTGCCACAGCTGTAACAGCTGTAAAGTGACAGGTCAGGTTCACACAAAGATAAAACTATTAAAGGGGCAGCATCATGTGCCATTTTAGGGAATCAAAGATACTAAATGAATATGAATTTGTTTTCTTTGCATTATTTGGGTTCAGAAAGCACTGAAGCTTCTTAGTGATTTTGACCATTTCTCATTTTGTAATAAACATTAAATTTTTGCTTGGAATTTTGGAGACATGTTTTCAGCGGTTCAAAGAATAAAAGAACAACGTTCATTTTACTCAAACATATAACTAATAAAGAGTAAAATCAGAGAATCTGATCATTTTAAGTGGAGCTGTATATAATTCATAAAGTAAAATAATTATTTAGTTTTTCTTGGTTTGTGTGTTTGTTTTGTTTTGGGATTTTTTTTCTGTGTCCCTCTTAAATCTTTACTGGACCAGTTTGACAATTGTCTGGTGACCCACTGAAAAAATTGCAGAATTGTGAGCTAAAAGCCTAAAATGTCATTTATTCTCTTCCTCCTATGTGACGTATTTTATTTTGATGTTTTTCATTTGTCTGTGTTCATTTTATTTAATTTTTTCACTTTTAATAATTTGAGGTTATTGAGCAGAGGAATTGAAATCAGTCTTGGCTGTTATCAGGTACATTTACAAAGTATTCATTAATGCATAATGTCCCTCCCCATCAAAAAAAATGAATGAAATGAGATGAACTGTGCAGCATTCTAATACACATGTAGGCCACAGATCTTATCCCAGCACCTTTATTCACATGCTGCAAACATGAATCGTGAGGTCAGATTTGTGTGGATAACTAACAGTTGTGGATCTCTGCAGCTCCTCCAGAGTCACCATGGCAGTGAATGTGTTAACTTCCAAGTTTAAAATGTTTTAGGGAGGCATGAGGAAGCACATACACCCACTGCAGCAGTTTATGATGTGTTTATGAACAGTAGCAGATTATAGTGGCTCACTCTTCAATAGAGCGTTAGAACTTTTTTAGCTGCTGTCGTGTCGGAACAAGTCAGACCACAAATGTCACATTCATTGAAAAACTTTCCCCAGGCGATCCTAATTATTTCCAAACTACTTCACTGCCAGTTAATAATCCGGCGCTCATCAAAGGTTCTGTAAGCTCTGTAAGCTTTTGACCCTGAGGAATACCAGAACCGCACGTCAGAATTCTGATGAACAGTCTGTTTTCAAAAAAAATAAATAAAACTTACAAAATTGGAACGTGTGTTCATTGTGGCCATGGCAATATTTGTGTTTTTATCTTTTTCTCTTAGGACACCTAACAACAAGCGATGTGTGTTTCTAACATTTGAGAGTGTGAACTGCAGGTGACCAAAACAGGACAAGAGAACGTAGCAAGAAATCCCCAGAAGAAGATTTTAATTCTCCAAAGATTTCCTTTAAGGCAATGAATGGACCCATAATGATGCCAAAATAACCAAATGGAGCTAAATAAAACAGGCACTGGCTCAGTAAACACAAGGCGAAAACTGCACAAGCAGAATAGAAGAGAATGTAATTCACTGTGCCACATCTGTAAAGTGACAGGTCAGCTTCACACAAAGACAAAACTATTAAAGGGACAGCATCATGTGTTTTCCAGCTATGCAGTGCCATTTTAGATAATCAAATATGCTAACTTCAGTTGTTTATAAAATGCTATTTATGACTTAAAATAAACTTTTTAATCTAACGCCTTGAAACGTTTCCTCTTTCTAACGCGCCGCCGTCGGGAAGTCATCAAAACATGGCTCCTCTGTTAACCTTTTAACAGCGTTTTTTACTAGCGTTGCTCTGAGAAGTAGCTTCTGTAATGAACTCAGCAGATGTTTGCTAATTGCTGCTAATCTTAGTTTAGATTTTTTTAGCTTCCTTCTTCTTGTTATGATCTTGTGACAATACTGCTGGCGTCCATTGGTGAATAATTTCAAAATCGCTCCATTATTACTTCTATAATAAGAAGTGCTGCTTTGTGACGCCTAGGCTCCTCACATGCGGGTCGCTTTGGTAAACCGTTAGAACAGAAGTCTGATCGCGGTCGCATCACAGAGTAGTACGGACGACCACACAACGAAAATTGAATTTCAGTAAAAGAAATCTGAATCGTGCATCAAGATGTATTCAAACATTTATCAGCAATGGATCATCCGTCCATCCATCCATCCATTTGGAACAAGTTTGTTAGCCAGGAAGTAACACTGACACACTTAAACATTTTATGTGCATTACGTGAAAATTACCAGCATTCTTGACCAAATGTTGAACTCAATCTGGTTGAAAACATTTTCTTTTAATAAAAAAAACCCTGAAAGCTTTTGCTAATGTATGGTAATTAAATGGACAAAAAGAAGACTGGAATACTTTTAGAAATGGTTTATCATTCCATTAAAACAGGAGGATATGTATTCTTTAGTGCATTAATCATAGACACAGTCATTAAAGGCAACTGAAGTTGGAGTGCATGAACTCTACTATGTTGCTCTCCTCTTCAGTGCTTTGAACAACCTGGAAATATTAACTCACAGTAAAACAAAAATTGGTAGGCTGGGCTAAAAGTTAATTACATTTGATGCTGCTGGATGGTAAGCAAATTGCCTCAAATTGCCAAAAGAAGAAAAAAAGAGCAAAATACCAATGAAGAGGAAAAGTGACTTCCTGCTTCCTGTCTTTGTCAAATTTCAAACATCAGAGACTAAAACTTTCTTCCACCTTTCAGTTTCCCATGTTCGGTGCTTCAGCCACAACATTTAAATGTCAAACTGCACTTTTTATATTGTTAATTCTGTTTACACCATCTCACTTATAATATTTATATCTAAGGGTTGCATATTTGTGAATTTTCTGGATGCACATCATATATCTATTCTCCAGTGTCACTACATGTTACCTCCAAAGAGCATTAGCATTCCCCTAACCTGACAGAGTTCAGTAGAGGCCAGCTGGTTGCATCCTACAGCTGTCCAGTGTGTAGGCCTCCTAGTTACAATCTGTGGCTGCACTAATGTTCAAATTGTTTCCAAAATCCAGCAACTGATGGGCAATTTCAGCACATGACCCCCCAGGCTCCAGAATGAGACCTCCACCCCATCTTTCTCAAGTGCTGCTAATGTTGGTAATGCTACCTAACATGTCTAAAAATGGCTACCACTCACTGTTATACTTTTCCTCTAATCACATTCTGACTATTGTCCTCCTGCACCTGTTGCAGATGTACCATCTCATCATAGTTTAATCATTAAGATAACCATTTCTGTCCAGATGTGTGGCAAAATGCATCTGAATTACACTAAAATGGATTGTAACTGTTCTTGTCAGCGAATGTACAAAATTGAGTAAAATCTCAGAATGTTAGAGAAATCCACACCATTTATTTTTTTTTATTAATAACAGAGCCTGGTCACAGTTGGTTTCATTTACTTGAATAACTTTTAGAACTAGCTTCACTGCCCTGTACTTTTTCCTTTTAGCTGAGTGATATTATTATGAAATATTGCTAAGATTTCTGGTTACTCTACCAACTGTGTGGAACTTTACTTTATGAAGAACAAACTAATTAGTAATAGAAAAACAGAAAAAAGGACCATAATGGAACAATATCACAGTTTAGTTGATGTACATGTGTTAAAACAAGAACATGTAAAAATTTGAGGGATTTTTCTTATTAGCATCAAGGTTACCAAGGAACCAGCAGAACAGGTATGTGTTCGTGTCTGTGTGTGAAAAGCTGAACCAACTAGCCAGTGAGCTAATGGCTAGGACAAAGAATAGGGAGATACCACGTGGGAAATTGGTGCCAAATTAGAGCAAAGGTACAATGTAACAATGGCTAAGCTAGCTTTAGAAGCAAAACAACAAAGAAAATGGCCTTTAGTGGTTCCTCCAGGTATAGAAAAACTAAAACTAATGTGTTGGAGCAGAGAGAGAGAGAGAGAGAGAAAAGAAAAGTAAAGCAAACCCAATGTGCTGGTTTCAACTCTGTTATTAATTTGTTTAGTTATACAAATTTAACTCGGTACTCTGCTTTGGGTCCAATCATTTAAACACACTGCAAATATGATCAAACCACGAAATCAGGAACTCTTCAAAGAAACAGTGGATTAACGGTTCAGAGACAAATATTCACACCGGTCAATCTAAATCGTCGTGTTTACAGATGATTTATTTCTGCCCAGACACCTAAAGAAAACCTTTGTCTTATTGATGACTCTCGTCAGTGTCCTTTGGATATAAAGTCCAGGGGAAAAAAGTCCAAAAAATAATAATTTTTAAATACAAAAGAGATCACCTGTGGCGAAAGCTGTCCTGTTGTTTTGGCCTGTTTACAGCCATGGTTCAGTTTAGTGCATGTTACACTGATTTTATAATCACTCTTACAAGTATGCCTTGTAACATGAACATGTGACTTACTGATTATGCGAGGAGCGATTGTATCGAATCTTGAAATTGACATTTGAAACAGCAAAAGTTTCAAAAGTTGAAAGGTTCTCCAACTTTGATTTTTCCAGTTGATTTTTCCGACTTGGAAGAAAGAATGTCTGAGTTCAGTTTACAAATGGAACGTAGCGTTATGCTTCCTCTACTCCACTGGAACGCCACCAGGTAATAGTGATAACCGTCTGAAGTCAGGGTCCTTCATAACTTCAATGGGATCAGTAGAACAATCTATAAATTTTCAGAGAAGCTACGCAAAGTGGCTCAGGAACAAGAAGAGCTTTTGAGATTCTGATATGCTTTATTCTTTTTTTGTTCTCTTTGGGAATTATCCATCAAAAATTAGCAGATCAACACCAAATCCACCAACGCCACAACCAAACATACCAAAGCAGAAACAATGTCTAAATTTCAACAGCTCAACCATGAAAACTTAGAAGAAATTAGAAATAAATTACGCTCCTCCTTCAATGTTCTGCCTGCCATTACTTCAATGCGCCACAAATCTGGAACAAACGTCCAGAAAACTGCAAAACAGGCGAAACACTAATTTCATTTAAATCGAGGCTAAAAACCAGATGTTCAGAGCTGAACATCTGAATCAGCATTACATCTGGTAATGCAATACGTGGAACATTGACAAACATATATTTGATGTGTAGTTTCTTGATGATTTTGATGATGACATTTGACAAAATGTCCTGTTTTTTAGCTGATTACTGGATGATGTTCTTCTGACAGTTATTATGCAAATGCAATTTATTTCTGTCTTACTAACCTTATATTGCTAGTTATTCAGTGAACTCTCAACTGTTTTGGTTATGTGGAACAAAAATGTTGCAGCTTTTCTTTTTTATTCTGTGGGTCCAGTCTCTGTAGAAAGCTTTAAGATTCTGCCTGTCTGTTAACTTTTCCAAACAAGTTTTGCAGACGTCTCAAAATGACTCATTCATGAAAGATTCCAGCAGCTGATTCCGATCTGATACTTATATTTTGGTGAATGTCTGACACCCCCCCCCCCCCCACCATCTCTTCCTAACCTCACACTGGCTCTGTTTGCTGACCCCTGCTACCTCTGGAGCAGCTTTGGCCGTCATGTTCATCAGGTCCCCTGTGTTGCAGCCAAACAAGCTCACAATGAAAAATGCTTCCACATTTCCCCGGCTTCATAAACACCATCTGAAACAAAAGTCCCTTATCGTCGCCGCGTATTATTCACCGTGTTAATTGGAGGGAAAATAAATGCATTGTGCATCTTGACGGTGCTGTTCAAACAAGATAAGGCGCCGTGCGAGCAGGTCCGAGACAGTGGCCGATGAATGAATTGTTTAACAGAGCAAGTGTGAAAAAGTTGGAGACAAGCGTTCTTTCCTCCCTCCCTCTCTCTCTCTCTCTCTTGCTCTCCTGTCTGTGGGACCAGTCTGATAACCTGCTGGCAAATGTCGATACCTGACACAAACAGAGCAGTGCTGTTGCTTTCAATGGACTTGTTTAAATACAGAGTCGTAAACAGTCATGTCCCTTAAACACAAGACTGAAGGTGCTGTTATTATCTGATCTCCAGAATCTGAAAGATGGAATCATCAAACTTAGTTTTATTTTTTTGGATGGGAGTTTCTTAACTGTCTCTCAAATTATAATATTTTTGCACTTTGTTTCTTTAGGAAAAATGCACACAAATCAATGTTATTATGTCGCTAAATATTTTGCAGACACTTATAAAAACTTTATCTGAATTTTGTCATGGTTTCAACAAAATAATTCAAAGGAAAAATAAACAAAAAAGCACCTAGAGGTCAGAAATTTTATGACATATACAACTTAAAAATATATATCAGTATTGGCATAAAGGTTTTACAATTATTACATGTTTATTGGTATCAAATTGATACCAAAATATGCAGTATCACACCCCTCTAACACAAAGTAATGTAATCAAAAGTGGATCTGATCCAGATCTACCCCGCAACGAAACCTCACATTTCAAATAATCTGCTAAAGCTGTCGAAACATTTCAGGCTAGAAAAACACAAAAACTAGGAAATATGAGATTTTGACTTTCTGCTTTCAGGTTTTCTGTTTTTGTTCTGCATAATACAAAACAATCACACTTTTACCAAGTTTCCTCACTGTATAAAAAATGGATTAAACACTAAAACTGAATCAAATTGTGAATATGAAAAGATTAGTAACCTGGTTACAACAGATGTTTTTGACTCTGTATTTACACATTAACCACAAACCATAACCTGGTTTTTCTCCAGCTACAGAAGAAAACGGTTGAAATTTATAAAAGAAGATTTAATCATTCTATCGCTGACAACCAGAATGTTTGCCAGCCTGCACAGAAAAACACTGATTGTCCACAGTGAATGTAGGGAATAAATATGTCAGTAATTATGTTTTTGGTAGATGTAGCAGAGATGTCTGTGTGTGATATCATGGACTGGAAAATGAAAAAAAAAAAAACAAACAAAAACCACAAGTATCACACCGTGCATGTAGAAAGTTCTCATACAGGTTGAAACAACCCACCACGAGGCTGTGGGTTCTGACAGTATCGCTGCCTGGTTACTCAGAAAGATATTAAAAATAGGAAATCTGTGGCATTTAGTGCTTGCAAGGTGAAACTGTGCATTTCAGATTAGGAGTGTTCTCTTAATATAATCTTAAAGCCGTTTTGCTACATGTTTACCGTAGGCAAAACTAATCTGAAAATCATCTGGATGTTTTGTAGAGGAATTATCAGTTTTGGTAACCTGGTAAAAACAAGCCCTGTGTTCTACGCTTCACTTCGTCCAGAAGGTCTGGACTCTGGACGATCGCTTCCTGGAGGACTCTGTTGAGATTTTCAATTTTACCCATTACCATTTGACGGTGATGTATGTAATGCACCAATTCGATTCTATGAAGCTAACAGAAATTACATGCACTGTAAACAACCGTGCTCCACCGTGAAGAGAGAAGTGCCGAACTGTTGATGTTAATTCAATATTTGGAACCTCAACAACACGGTCTGCACAGTTCCCCTCACTTCCTCCGCTTACATTGCTGAAACTACATGCAGACTATAATTCTAAAAAAGAGTAGAAAATTGTTCACAACTTCCCCTTCTGTTCACTGATTGGTTGAGTTGAAATTCTACCAGAGGAATCTAAGTGGTCTTACGACAGACTGGCGACCTGTCCAGGGTGATGCCGCCTCTCACTCGAAATGTTCGCAGGAGATAGACACCAACACCTCCCGATCCCACTAGAGACGCTCTGGATGAAATGGGTGTAAAAAAACAATGGATGGATGGAATCCAAGTGAATAATAGAAAGTCCAGACAGAATTAGTTGTTAGCAAGATATGAATGGCATTGGAAGGCAACGTCCAGGGTACCAAAAACTAGAAAAACGTGAAAAAGTTCAACATCTTCATCACTCATTTCAGAAAATGAATCTCAGATTGATTTATTACATACAGTGGTGTGAAAAAGAGTTTGCTTTCTTCCTAATTTCTTCTTTTTTGCATGCTTGTCACACTTCAGTGTCTCAGAACACCAAACCAGTTTCAATATTACTCAAAGACAACACAAGGAAACACAGAATGCAGTTTTTAAAACATCCAAATCTACAAGGCCAACAGTTGAATAAACACTTAAAAAAAACGGAAAGATGAAAAAGGTAGGAGTGAGAGCTATTTTCCAGGACGCTTAATACATTGTCATCTGCTTTGCTCATTCAAGTTGAGTCCAGAATTTAAATTCTATGAACTTAAAATAAGTATTTAACTTGATAATGAAACATGAGTGACAATAATACAGAAATAAATTCTTGTTCAGCTAGGTGAGTGGAGCTCACTTATGCACTTTAATTTCTGAGTTAAAAGCAAAAATAATTTCCTAATTGACGTTATTTGCATTTTTATGACAGGAAGTGAACCTTCATTTCAAGTTAATCACTTAAAAATGTTATACAATCTAGATGTGACTCTTTTATGGTTAGCATTGATTTGAATTGTAACCCAACAGGAAAAGTTAAAATAGATTAGATGTATTGTTTAAAGAATTGTTTCATTTAAAATTACATTTTGTGTTGTAAATAGGTGCTATGTTATTTTTTAAAGTTATCATTTAAATTTGCAAATGTGTTGTAAATCTGCTTTCATCTCAGTTTTTTTCATATTGACACTGACAGTCACGTTAGGTTAGCTGCATCCGTGGTCCAAGTTTCCAGAGAATGTTCCTCAATGAATGGGAAAGGAAACGCTCTGCCAAGGCTGCAGAGGTCAAGCTTCTCAGGTGGAGGGGGGGCGTGAAGAGCAGGTGAGCAATGGAGGGGGAACAAAGAACCAACACCAGCCATAAACCCCCCACCCCCTTCCTCATCCCGTCTGCCTTCCTTTCTCCTCAGAACAATTGCCACCGACAGGAACAGGATGTGATGTAGAGAGGAGGTCGATCTAACCAGGGCAGTTCCTTTTGGCCGAACCAGACGAGGAAAGAGAAGGTAGGAAGGACAGGCGTGCAAATGAGAAAAGATGGATTCATAGGTGGCAGGGCATCCTGTTTGGGTACATGCGTGTGGGGGCCGTTTCTATTTACAGCGTGTTTCACTTTCAGGCTTTACAAAGTGCTTGGCAAACAAAAATTTTAAATATTTACACCCCTTCAATTATTTCACATTTGGTCTCTTTTACAACTACAAATCTTGGAGTATTCCATTTGGGACTGAGAATCATACACAAAATTGAAAGACGTGTATAGTTTTGACAGGACAGGAGAATGATTCACAGATTTGAAATGTTTTTACAAATAGAAATCTGAAAAGCGTGACGTACCTTCTGGATTTACCTTTGAGTTCCAGCAGCACCAACTTCACGCATTTAGTAACCCAACATTTAAACTCTATCAGATTAGAGGGAGAACATCAGTGGACATCACTTTTCCCCCCACAGATTCTCAACAGAAGTTAGGACTTTGACTGAACCATTCAAAGCCAGTCAAAGTCCTAGCCAAGGCCGAGGTTAGTCCTAACCCTGGCATGCGACATGCGGTCAACAGGTTGAGAACTGAGGCCGACGTACATGGATTGAACGCGTTCCCCCTGCGTCACCGCTGGATCCTTGTGCTTTGTACTTTTAGACTACTTCATATTGCCAGACAGCCTACAGTGCAAAAATCATCCGTCTCAAAACAAGTTAAAAAGATAGAAAATTAGATGTTTTGCACCTTTGTGAGTGAAAAAAAAATCTGCCAATGTCACTAATACATTTTTATAAATATCATTGTTGACTTGAAACAAGCTCCTATATCTTGCTGAAAAGTTACTTGTAAGTTAGTTTTGTCTCATTTCAATTGTACTAAATTATTTGCACTAGGAACTAGACAAGAATGTTTGAGTTTTTGTGTTTTTCAGTCATTTCATGTTTGTTTGGGTGTGTCAGTAATCTCTGGATATTATATTTCTACATAGTTCCAGATTGGTTTTGATAGCTTTTCCACTTGATAAACAAAATGACTTGAGAATTATATTTTATATTTAGTCAGATTATTATTAGAGAAAATGAGCGACTGGTCTTCCATGTGTATACAACAGCAACTTGAGGCATTGTGCATCACAACACTGGCCTCCTTCAGTGCTATTTCGACTATGGGAACTCTCTATTCTAGCCGGCCGGAGTGCCGGTATCTGCACAGTCTCACTTCCCTCAGCCTTCCTTGAGAATGTCAGCTGGCATGTGGCATTGAGAGTCGGCCATCCATTCCTGCGTTCACAGTACAGACACAAAGCATGTGGCACTTGACAGCGATGCCTGACGAGAGAAGCTGCGGTCCGCCGCGGCCATTTTAAGACGCGGCCTAGGCGTTCCCTGCCCTGAAAGGCGACACCTCTGCCTGCGCAATCGAAGCTCCTTGCATCTTTTCTTTCCCCCCACTTGCGGGCTCTTGTCTTTCCTCGGCTGCTAATTTCCATCACACTTTCCCTTCTGTGCGGGGCAAGCCTGGGCTGTGTGTTATTAATACTATTGTTAACTGCACACTCAAGGCTGCGCTCCCTGACTCAGCTCATCATATTACAGAGATATTGTTCACAACAGAGAAATTGCCAGTGCTGTTTTATATAAAACTGTCTATAAATATAACAGGGAATGTCTTGTCCAACTATGGAGACAAGCAGGTTGGTTGTCATGATGTGTTCTGGCAAAACAAGACTTTCTTCTTGGGGTTGGTAGATGTTTGGTTCTGGTGACTTCTTAGAACTGAATGTATTTTTTTTTTTCAATCAATCAATCAAGTTTATTTATTTTTTATTATTATTGTATAGCTCATTTCAGGAACACCATTGTTGAAAGTGTTTAACATCATGAAAACATTTTTTGAAAATCCATCATCAGCACATGATATAGTCAACAGTTGTGAAAACCAATAACATACACATTATTTTAATGATCAATGCACATCAAGATATGCCAATCTTCCACTTATTGTGGTTCAAAGCAGTTCTAAACAGATGACTCTTCAGTCTTGGTTTAGAGACTTAAAACTTAACAACTTAGCAGCTTATCAAATGAAAAAATAAAATATTAGATGCAAGATGGACAGCAGATGAAAGACGGTTTCCATTTATTTTTCATAGTCTTGAAATATGACTATGAGAAATGTAACAATTTCTTTCGGTGAAAGAACAAAATATGACTATGATTTCGTTGAAACAACTGTTGTTGTCTAGGATGTGGCAGTGAGAGCACCATCTAGAGGCCAAAATTAGGATGTACACGCACCGTCAAAGAAACTGTTAGTCTGTAATTTTTTATTTCAATTCATCTGAATGTCTTAGAAAGCCAGACTGGCAATAAGTTTTCCATTTTTCTGTTCTCTTTTATTTTAAAAGTAGCATACCTCTTAGGTGAGCCAACTCAACTTTATTTGTGTAGCAACAAGAAAGTTCAAAGTGCTGTACATGATAAAGCCATAATACAGTAATCAGTTATGAAACAAGCAATAAACAGTACATTTTGTTAAATGCCACCATCAAGCTAATACTCAAATTTGTTGATTAATGTTTCAATAATTGTTAATCAAAGGCAACTCCAAGCAGGTGGCTTTTTAGACAAACCAAAAGACAGACTGAATAAAAATACAAACCAAACTTTTCAAGTCTATATTTAGAATACTTCTTTGAAAACAGTGTATCATTTTCTTTCCATTTTACTACTATCCATTTATTTGTGTTATATAACATATTGTGACACAATGTGAACATGTTCTGGGGTTATAATCACTTTTGAAAACCACTGTGCAAAAGTACCAATGTAGAAGACAAGATACTTTTATTATTATTTAAGCATAATACAATTATATATATGACAGTAGTCTATTTGGATATAAAATGTTGAAATGAATTTGTAAATGTCTACATATATAACAATGTCAATATTGCTATATATTGACATTGTTAATATATGTCAATATATATACTATATATACAATATACTATATATATATATGTCCTATATATACAGGACAGACGTACTGTATATATAGGTTATAGTTGTAGGTCCAGTGAAATATTTTTGGCATTTAATTTTCTTTTTAAACGTTTTTTTATTTTTATTTCTGTTATCGCAAAGCTTATTATTGTAGTGACTGAAATCTTTAACATTTGACAATTTAGCTGTAATTCTGCTGGTACAGAAGCCCAGCACTCATTAAAGCACATGGGTTTGTAAAACACATAAACACTAACAACTAAAGCCTCGAACATTAGCGCCGAGTATTAATGCGCTGATTTAAAGGATTGGAATTTAGCAATAAGAGAGTTACTCTCGTAATAGGTAGGTAAAGCAGTAAAAATAACTATTCACGTATTACTTTATGTGCAAAAAAGATATTACGGAACCGTCCAACTAACAACAGTGTTCTATGTAGTTTGCTCGTGATTGCGTTCCTGGGGTAAATAGATTACTTTTCGAATATCGCCTCCTGGTGGAAACAGTATGTCATTACTTTCACAAAAGAAGAAACAAGAACTTCATATTAGTTTGTATTGAAGTAGGTGGATTTTTGCTGATATTGTATATAATAATAAAATGTTAATGAACGATTCTCTAGTCTTTCTGATATTTTCAAAGTGTTTTGATAGTTACTTCAAAGTATATGAAATAAAATGGAAAGAACAAATACTATTTTAATATTTAATGGCTTCATAGTTTGTTATAAAAAAAGTTTCAAATGTAGGATTAGTAGTTCTAGTCAACAACTCATAGTGTCTTTCAGGACTTCTTACTGTGAATTAACTTCTCAGCTTCCTGTAAAATTGAGTTGTTAGCATGTCATGAGACAGTTAAACAATTTCTTGGGTTTCTATTTTTTATGTAAAAACCTCAAAATCTTTTTTTCCATATTGTCATAACTGGTGTGTAGAATTTTGAGGAAAGAGATTAATTTAATACAATTTAAAATAAGGCTGTAACATAACAAAATGTGAGAAAAGGGAAAAGTTGTGAATAAATTCCAGATGCACCGTATATTACTCAGAAACAGAAAATATTTTAAGAAAGAGCTCACAGAGAATCTGAAAAGGAACTTCACTCATATTTCAGCTAATGCTTTCTTAAAAACGCAGTGGGGAGCAAAGGAGAGGACATCTAGATAGTTAAAGTAACAAAATAACTCCAAATGTATGGATGAAAGTCAAGTTAGGCAAGATTTTTTGAAACATAAAAATCTTGCCTAAAACAGACCTTTCAGGTGACTAAGATAAATTGTAATAGATTTTGTTGTTTGTTTATTGTACATCATCTCAAGCCACTATCTTCCCAAACATGATCAGAAAATTTCTATATTTATGACCTCCCTCCTCTCGAGGCGCTGTTTCACTTCACTAGCCGTTCATACAGGCGCGGAAGGCGGAAGCAAACGCGCCATTGTAGCAGATTTGCAACGTGAGTGTAACGTTAAGGCGCTCTGAACTCAGAAAGGGTGCTGTTTTTTAACGCTTTCATCTCGTTGGTGTTTTTGTTGGAGAAATGGCGTACAGAGGACAAGGACAGAAGATCCAGAAGGTTATGGTGCAGCCCATTGTATCCTTTTGAACATACCAACGGTACACCGTTTAATGAGGTGCTAATATGACTTAGCAGCTAGGCTAATTGTTAGCTACGCCGTTGCTAGCTAGTAAATTTGTATTTTGGTACATTTTTAAAATAATCTGCTCGGAGTGACTGTTGCGGGCAGATACAACGTTTCTAAGTTTGTTTCTAGGTGGTACCGACTGACAAATTTACAGCCTAGCAATGGGAAAGACGTTGCCGCGTCAAAGTTAGCATCTCGTAAAATTAAGCTTTATCAATTCCAATTATAAAAGTCATCAAACATCCAGACTTTAGAAAAAGCCTCAATATGTCTATTTTTTGTCCCTGTTTTAATGCATGGCAGTTAGCAATAAATGTAAAGTTGGGCAGTGTTTTTAAAGGTTAATGTAATTGAATACATTTTGTTGAAATTGTGTCTTCTGTTCATTACCCAATCAATGGATAAATAATGACAATACAATTCTTTGACCTTTTTAATTCTGCACCTAAAGATTAACAACATTATGAAAAACTAAAACTACTAATGAAAACCAAACTAAAATTAAACAATATCTAACTAATAAAAACTAGCAAACACACTCTACGGAATATAATAAAAACTAAATCAATTAGACTAACGAAAAGTCACAACAAAATAAAACAAACATAAAATGAAACACCCAAAACTATTTTAATCCTGATTGCAACAGCTTCTAATGTGCCTGTGCAGGTTGTTTGTAGAAGCTGCCCAACAGGAGGCCTGTAAAAATACAGGATTTTTTTGTGACAAATTTACAGCCTAGCAATGGGAAAGACGTTGCCGTGTCAAAGTTAGAATCTCGTAAAATTAAGCTTTATCAATTCCAATTATAAAAGTCATCAAACATCCAGACTTTAGAAAAAGCCTCAATATGTCTATTTTTTGTCCCTGTTTTAATGCATGGCAGTTAGCAATAAATGTAAAGTTGGGCAGTGTTTTTAAAGGTTAATGAAATGTTTGGTGTGTTGGGGAAAAAACTGTTTAAAGTAAATAACTGACAGCCCATAATGAATTAGATTTATGGCCGGCTGTATCCATAGTAACGTGCCATCTCGTGTGTAACGTGGATGAAACTGGAACATGTTGCAGGCTGTAAAGCAGCCGTGTGACAGCAGCTTTATCTACTGGAACCAACATAACTAATTTTCTTTCGGTCAGAATTTTAAAAATACTATAAATGTCTGTCTGCTTACCTTGACTTGATGTTTCAGAACCTCATTTTCAGATACCTGCAGAATGTAAGTAGTTCCCACATTCTCTTCTAATCCCAAATAGATTAAAGTGTAGATTGAGAGAGCCTGATTCGGTTTTCCCTCTCATTCCCAGCGTTCCAGAATCCAGGTGTGGCTGTATGAGCAGGTCAACATGCGGATAGAGGGATGCATTATTGTAAGTTCTTCAATATTTCTATCAAAACATTCAACTTGTAAAGTGATTTTTTTTAAAAGTTTTAACCAATAATAACCAAGCATAGTAAAAAAAACTAGTTTAGATGTTAGTTTCACAATTCTTGGTACCCTGTTAAAAGACAGCATTAATGTTAACTGGTTAGAACAGGTGTCAACACTATAGATTTTATGCAATGCTAAGTCCCTGGTAAACTTTGTCCCTGTTTTGATTTCAGGGCTTTGATGAGTACATGAACCTAGTTCTGGATGACGCTGAGGAAATCCACATGAAGACCAAGAACAGAAAGCCACTGGGTAATGTGACTTAAAGAGCATAACCTGGATCAGCCTAGTAGTGATAGATGTCCTTTCAGTGCTTTTATATCATTCATCCATATTAGGAGTAGGGGAAAGAGGAACTCTATTACCGATCTACAGCTTCTTGCAAAACATTCCTACCATTTGAACTTTTTCCCTTTTGGTGTGTTTTCACACCTGATAGTCTGGAAGATTTGGTTTTATTGGGGACAAAAATGGCAACATTTGTTACATTTTCAGCTGCTGTGGTTCTCTTTTACACTGCACTCAATCAAGCCAAGCAAACTGTTTGAAAAAAAAAAAAATACATTTCTTGCCCATGGTGGCACTGCACCAAGAACCACAGAAGGAAATGACAAGAAAACCTCTGAAGAAGACACTGAGCACAACTTCCTTCTTCACAAAATGTAAAAGCAAAATGGAGTGCCGTTGGATTTTGCCAGTGGTAGGATTTTGCTTTAGATAAAGATCACAAGCCATTTCTCCTGTTAGTGTAGTGCTAGGCTCATGTTGTATCATTTGTATTTTCCCAGCTCTAGAAACTGTATTATAAAGTCTGAGCCTCAGGCAGAAGGCTTGCTTTACCATTCCTTAACACATCTGGGCTATAGCAGCGTTTGGCTATGTCTGCTCTTCATATCGATTAGTGTGTATCTAAAAAGTAAACAGACTTTTTTATTTGTTTCCTGTTTTGCATCTGCTCTGTCCCTGTGGCTTTTCTAAATCCTTATTTGTTGCCTTGCCTTCCAGGGAGGATCATGTTGAAAGGAGACAACATTACGCTGCTGCAGAGCGTGTCCAACTAGAAGAGGAGATGTCTACAGTTCTAGACTTTTCTAGAATTATGTTTTCCCTTTTTTATGGTCTCTGTGTTTTGTTTGTATGGCATGAATATTGTAATTGTTTCTCTCAGCCACATGGTCCCATTTCGAAAATAAAATTTTGTTTTTCCTAGATTTGTACATCTGTGATTCCTAACAAATAGGTCATTGAGCTGAATGAGCAATAATTTTTTGTTAAATGCAGGTGTCATGGTAAAAAATTAAAGCAATTCGGCATATGGTTAATCGTTTAATTACCAAATAGTAATACAAATATGCAAAAATAATAAATATATTTATCTGTGTGCCTTTATATTTTTTCATTAATTTTACATTCACTCACTGCTTCCGGTACATCCCAGCCCTATTTGTTGGGAAAAGGTTGTCCCTGCTGTCTGTTATTCAAATGAATGAACGGAATGACGTGAAAAGTCAGTACGTACTCGACGTGTCCCTGCTCTACTGACTAGGAAACCCTTATTTTGGAGCTGCCAACGCCCGGTGTTGAGACCCAAATAGAGAATACGGTACGGAAAATTATAAATACCCACATATAGTGTTTAAGGTATGTTCTTAATATTTTTTCGTTATCTTTTTAGTGTACCTGCGTTATGTAGCCTGTGGTGTTAGTTATAACGGGGATATAGCTGCTAAACATTGCAATTCAGAAACGGCATCCGCTAGAGTTAGCTGCACTTGTTAGCCCACAAGCTAACGGGAGGACGGTATTCAGCTAGCAAAGGAAGTAGGCAGACTACATTATTAGACCGGAAAGTAAAGCCATCCTTTTCGATCTTCAAAGCTATTTACTGTATAACATATTGTCATTTACGCTATAAACGTATTGGTGTCTTGGCTTAAAATAAAGCAATACTTCTCTAGTTGTTAGGGGTTAGACGATTACGGAGGTAAAACAAACCTTAGTTGTATGTTTATATTTAAACAAGATACGGTCCAACATTAAAATCGGGTAACGTTTAGATACCAGAAAGTTACCAACGATTCCTTGTTGTTTATCTGAAATCACATCGCGAGATGGCTTTTAAAGAACCGGCAGGAAATAGGCCACAGAGGCCGGGATGTGGTCGAAGTGCAACAGCTGAGGCTAGTAGCAGCCAGCTATCGGTCCTATTATCGTTGGAACTTCAGGCCAGATGTTAAAATTCTGATGTTGGTGTATATAACCTGTCGAAGTTGATGCTGGTGCAGTTAGAATAAGAAATGAAGCGCAGGTCTGAATGCTACAATTGCAGTCGATGTAAACTGCGTATTTTTAGTTCACCAGTCTGCTTTTTGATTGAACAAAATTGAGAACGTGTTGCTTTTTAAGTGCAAATTACGACACGATGCTTTTCTTATTTTTATTATAATCTCAGAGATGTTTTTATGTTATGGCAGGTTTTCTTTCTCTGTCTTATCTATTGGGGAAATACTGCTATATCAGAATGAACCTTCCCGCTGTTTAACAGGCCTGCCCTAAAATGCCTACTGGCCTACTAACACCAATGCTAGGATTAAGTCTAAAAGCGTTTACAACTGCAGCCACCCTCTGTCAGCCACTGCCATCGGCTTTGCCTGCTTTAGAACAGTTTGACATATTTAGAGTGCGGTGGGTTTTGAGATTTTTCCTTAATACTCCGCCTCATGGAGGACTCGTTAAATAACGGTCCTGTTTGGAAATGGAAACTAGATAATAGTTTTCTTTTCTAGAGCTGCTGGTGGTTTAGTTGGTGCCAAATGCACATTTATTCTTTAGAGCTGAGGGTGTAGATTCTTATAAATCAGATGACTGAGAACCCAGTTTTGCTGAGTTGTGATGATAGTTTAGTTGCTACTGTTTGGGTCAAATCCTATTTCACCCTTCTTATGAAATACAACTTTTTTTTTTTTTAGGGGTAGACTTTAAAATTGAGGTGTATGGGTAACACTAGTAAATTCTCTATTGTGTTTTAAAATATATTTTATATAATATAAGAGTTATGCAGCCAGATTCTGAGGTTCGGCTTTGTAAACTGTTACAGTCTCTCTTTATGATCTATTATAAGATATGAAATAGAATTCAAAATGGGTTTTTTCCCCTAGCTATGATTAGCCATCAAATATATCAGCACAGACATTGTTACACTGTTGTGAAATAGACTTTCATATGTTTGAAATATAAACAGATTATTTAGAGTTCACATTCTTAACTGGCTTTAGAATATATGAGTGATCAGTGTGGTTAGCCATTCAACAGCAGTCTGATTGTTTTCCAAGGAGAATGTAGAAGCTTAGCTTAACTCTGAGATTTTCTAAAGGCTGCCAACATTTATGAATCCATCATGTTCCATAACACAGGCTGAAGCTTCATAGGGATAAAATAGAAATGTTTCCATGTTTGCTTAGCCAGGCTGACCAAGAGTCTGAATAAATGAGTCAGGAGAAAGTCTCCTTAGAAAACAGTTTTCTTTTAAAAAGCTTTTATGCTCTTGTATTTTTTTCTGACTTAATTTGAAATACCACGTTGACACTAAAACCAGAGAATTTAGTCTCTGTCACTCAGTAAAGGCAAACTGTTGTAAGTAGGGATGCCCCGATCAGGTTTTTTGCTGCTGACTCCGATCACCTATGAGGGCTGATCACTGATCACTACCAATCACCTGGATTGGCTGCAAATTTTTCACATTTGGTATAAATGCCGCTATGTGATCTGGCGAAATTAACAAATGATCTTGTAATAAATTCACCTAATTTAGACATAAACATGCAAAATGCACAATATAGCAGCTATTCAGTCAAAAGGACTACTGAAAAACTTGCAATCAGTAAAATAATATTTGACACTAAGACTCTCTGTACCATAAATTATACATGAGTCAAATAAATCTGCCATTCAAAATAAACAATCCTGAGTTACTAAATCCTGACCTGACTCTGCAATATTGCATGGACATCGGGGGCAGTTTCCCTGGATTGGCAGACTGGGGTGGTTCAAAAAGGGGGACCGGAGGGTGTGCTCCAATTATAAGGGAGTCACACTCTTAAGCCTCCCTGGCAAGGTCTATTCAGGGGCTGTCGGATAGTCGTACCTCTGATTCAGAAAGAGCAGTATGGTTTTTGTCCTGGTTGTGGAACACTTGGACCACCTCTACACCCTCAGCAGGGTCCTGCAGGGTGCCTGTGAGTTCACCCAACCAGTCTATATATGTTTTGTGGACTTGGAGAAGGCGTTGGACCGGGTCCCTTAGGGAGCACTGTGGTGGTTCTCCGGGAGTATGGGGCACCAGGCCCTTTGATGTGGGCTATCAGGTCCCTGTATGACTGGTGTCGGAGTCTCATCCGCATTGCCGGCAGTAAGTTGGGCTCGTTTCCGGTGAGAGTTGGACTCTGCCAGGATTTACCGGTCGATCTACGTTCCCACTCTCATCTATGGTCATGATTTGGGTCGTGACTGAGAACGAGATCGCGGATAAAAGTGGCCAAAATGGGTTTTCTCTGTTGAGGGTCTGGGCTCTCCTTTAGAGATAGGGTGAGAAGCTCAGTCATCTGGGAAGGACTCAGAGTAGAGTCACTGCTCCTTCACGTTGAGAGGAGCCAGTTGAGGTGGCTCGGGCATCTGGTCAGATGCCTCCTGGACGCCTCCCTGGTGAGGTGTTCTGGGCACGTCCCACCGGGGAAGACCCAGGACACGCTGGAGGGACTATGTCTGGTCTGGGAACGCCTTGGGATTCCCCCGGAGGAGCTGGAACAAGTGGCTGGGGAGAGGGAAGACTGGGCCTCCCTTCTGAAGCTGCTACCCTGGATGAGGCGGAAGAAAATGGATGGATGGATGGTGTGATTAAAACATTTCTTTTCTTTTCTTTGAATAAATCATTTGGCTATGTTTGAATCCCTGCCTGGGTTTTTCTGTCTTCATGGGGTTTGAATGTTCTCCAAGTACATTGGTGGGTTCTCTCATGGTACTCCGGCTTCCTCCCAGAGTCCATAAACAGCTGTTGGTTTATTTGGCTTTTCTAGTTGACCTTTGCCCCATGTCTTCTCCCCTCTCTTTTGCTTAAAGTAGTTTTGGCTAAAGCTACATTTAGCAAATGTAGTTTAATTTAATTTTTAATTTTAACAAAAATTAAACATTTAATTTTTGTGATTAAATTTCATAAATATCAAAAAGTAGTTTCCTGTTTGCAGGTCTCTGTCTGGGCACTCCGGCTTCCTGCCACAGGTTAAAATCAAGACTGTTTAGTTAATTGGTCTCTAAGTAGGTGTGAGTGTGTGTGTGTGTGGTTGTTTGTCCTGTCTGTGTTTCCCTGCGACAGACTGGTGACCTGTCCAGGGTGAACCTGGCCTCTCACCCGGAACATTAGCTGTAGATAAACACCAGCAGCCCTCCAGATCCCACTAGGGATAAGGGTGTAAGAAAATGGATGGATGGACAGTTTTGGCCACAAGGGCCAAAACTACTTTGACCAAATGTGAAAATTACATTTTTGTGATTAAATTGTGAATTCACTTGTGCTGCACCGATTATAGTCTTCTGGCCGATCAGCAATTACCAATAGTCAAAAGCCCTGACCTGCCGATTCCGATTTTGCTCTAGACCATGTCTTTTGTCTGGAATGTCATTAAAAATAGCTTTTGGGATCAGTGGGGTCACTGTTATTAACTGCAACCGTGTAGCCATGACCTGGTGGGCCAGTCTATCAGTCAAGCCTCTCTCAGCAGAGCAGAAGAGGACAGTGGTTGATTTGCCTTTATCTGGTAAATTTATTGCCATATTATTTTTCCATTTTGCCAGATGACATAGTAGCATTTATACCTAAAAAGTGAAGAATAAACAGCCAATCCAGGTGATTGGCAGTGACCGGTATCAGCATCGATTAAAAACCTAATCGAAGCATTCCTAGTATCATATTATTTGCTCACATACTGGTTTCAAAACAGCACGTCTTTTTTTATTATTGTTTCTCTAAAGTTCATTTATTTGATAAAAACCAAAGAATTGGTCAGAAATGTCTGAATAGTTTATAGTTTATTGTGTTTTCAATGTTTTAATTGTAAACAATATTTGTCCAGAGAATCTTCAGTCCAGTCCTAACCTTAACAGACATGAACGGCTTTACCCAATCAGGAGACAGTTTTCAGGTGTTTAGCATCTAGAACTAGTTGTTAGCAGCTGAGTGTCTTTGAAAGGAGGGCGATTTGGAAGTGGAGCGTCTCTCAGTGGTTCCCTGCCCCCACGTAGTGCTGCAGTGCAGCTCAGCTCTGCTGCGGCTTAATGGTGACATGCTGTAATTTGTAGAGCAGAAACAGATATTCTGTGGCTTGCTACCGAATGATCCTTAAACCGAGTGATTATGTAAGGCTTAGTTTGCTTCCATCTTGCTGTTTCACAGTCGCTGCATTGAGACATTGGAGCAGATGCCAGACCTGCAGTAGGTTTTAGCGTCTCTGAAATGACTCAAAATATGAGCAGGGATTTCTATTTTTTCTTTCTGTTTTTGTTGCTAGCTGTTACAACAGTTGGAGTAAAACAGTTTCCATTATCTGATATTTATTGAATCACTTGCCCAGGTCCCTCTTGAAAATGAGATCTAGATCTCAACGGGGCTTACATGGTTAAAGGAAAATGAAATGAAATGATAGTTCAGAAGTAAAAGCTGCTCTTTTTATGGTTTGTATGTTTTGCACTTATGAAGCAAACTAGTTCTGCATTATGCCGTGGAGAAGACGCGTGGGGAAATAAACTTTTTTTGCTTTTTGGCATTTCAAAGAAAGACGATCGCAAGGCAAAGATATCTGTGTTTTTTAACGCTCTCACGATTTTAATGCTATGCTCAAAATGAGCACAGCAAATGTCACAATTGGACAGCGGGGAAGTAGTCAGTCCATCATTTTATGAAACTGTACAAAAACTATTGTAAAAGAGCAAACAAGGTTGGTGCGACCCCACCAAAGGCACAGAGTAAAAAACCTTTGCTCTGTGCAAAAGGGAGCAGTCCTCCCTACTAATGGAGGGACTTTTTACTCCCTCCAGCAGTAAAACGTCGTTGCTTATTATTGCTGGAGGGTTAAAAGTTTTGTTTTAATAGCAGCAGCTTGCTCTCATGCAAGTAACAGGAGGAAAAACTGTTCTTATTGGTGCTTGTAAAAAAAAAAGTTGGGGTGCACCGATTACATTTTTCTGAACACCAAAGTCTGACAGAGTTTGGCCTGCTTGTTTCTGCACTGAATATAGCAAAAAAGTTGCAGGCTGACCATTGTGAAAGGTAACCCTCTCTCAAAGCCTTGTGGTGGTATAATATATCGGTAGATAAGATCAGTTTCACTTGTAAGCATCGACCGATTTATCATGCAAAATGAAGGAAATTGGCTGATCAGTCTGTACACCCCTAAAAAGGCCCCTCCACTCTCTAAGGCCAAGTCCCTAGCAAAAACACTGTACATGTGTACCAGCTCTTAGTTTGAAGCTTTACTCCTTTTATTTCCTCCAAATGTGAATTTATTAATCACTGTACTTTAATTTCAAATAGAATTCTAAGTGGACAAAAAAATAATGAATTATTGGATGATGAAGTAATTTTTAATTTTAAATGTATATTCAATTCAAATGGAGATGCAAAGTGATACATAAGAGGTCAATATGAGTTGAAGTTTGTATCTTTTAGAATTGTGTTAAATTTGAGTTCCAAAAAAAGATTGTTTTTTTTTACCCAGAGTAATCTAAAGATTTCTGATTTTCTTTCTATTTTCCTCTGCAGGTCTTGAATGAGTAGAATAGACTGTAAACCACAGCTATGCAGACCATCAAGTGTGTTGTAGTTGGTGACGGTGCTGTGGGTAAAACCTGCCTGCTCATCTCCTACACTACAAACAAGTTTCCCTCTGAATATGTTCCTACGGTATGTATGTCAACAGACACACAAGGCGACACTGGAATCACCTTGTTACCGCTGACTTCTTCCAAGTCGTTTCTGGATCTTTTTGGTGCCAAACATTAATGTATTTTATTGAAGTGGGTTTAGAAAGCTCTAACTGGGATCCACATTCTTTGTGATATAAAAGTGCAAACAGATGTTTACATTTATATTTAGCTTCTATTTACAGTGTCAGCAAAAGCATGTCAAGTTGAATGTCTTATTGAGCCTAACAAGGATTTGTTTTGTGTGTTACAGGTGTTTGACAACTATGCTGTAACTGTAATGATCGGTGGGGAACCCTATACTTTGGGATTGTTTGACACAGCAGGTATGGCTTTAGTTTTGCCTCTGTGTTTCATTTTTTTAACGTGAAATAAATGAGATCTGAAACCACCAAATGGGAATCACATTTGAGCGTGTAGTCCAAGTAAATAAACCTGCTTAAAATGGAAAAGGGCTTTTTCAAAGCTCATCCACAAATCCAAATCAAATCAAATCAAATCAAATTTTATTTGTATAACACATTTCAACAGCAAGACATTTCAAAGTGCTTTAGATCATAACAAACATAGAAACACAATGCAACATAAATTCAACAATCAAAACACAGCATTAGGTCAAGTTCCATCAATAAATTTGTAATTGCTTACATTTCAAACACAATCCTAAGCAGGTGGGTTTTTAGTCGAGATTTAAAGGAAGTCAGTGTTTCAGCTGTTTTACAGTTTTCTGGAAGTTTGTTCCAGATTTGTGCCTCATTTGGTTCTGATGATGCAGAGCAAAACCAGAAGACCTGAGAGTTCTGGAAGGTTGATAGAACAGCAGCAGATCTTTAATGTATTGTGGTGCTAAACCATTCAGTGATTTATAAACTAACAACAGTATTTTAAAGTCTATTCTTTGAGCTACAGGGAGCCAGTGGAGGGACTTTAAAACTGGTGTTATGTGCTCTATCTTCCTGGTTTTAGTGAGAATGCGAGCAGCAGCATCCACAAGCAAACTTGTGTAAATATCTAGTTTGATTAGTTGTAAGACTTACCAGTGTGAGTGGATGTGGTTTTTTTTTTTGTTTCTGCAGGTCAAGAAGACTACGACAGGTTACGTCCTTTGAGTTATCCGCAGACAGATGTCTTTCTCGTCTGTTTTTCAGTCGTGTCCCCTTCCTCCTTTGAAAATGTCAAAGAAAAGGTAATTGACTATTCCCATATGTATATATATATATATATAAAATAAATATACTTCATGTTCTTTTGTAAAATTTTACACACACAATGTTTGGAAAAATTCCCAGCTATATTCTCAGCAATTTTGTTTGCTATATTTAGGAACTTTTCAGACAAAAAATAGTGATATACACAAAAATCAGAATCGGCAAATTAGGGTTTTTAAAGATCAGTGATCGTCCAGGACACTGCAGTTGGTGCATCCACATTTGTAGTGTTGACAAAGGAGTATCTACTATGATATTTAATATAATACGATTTATAAGCATTTTGGGGATGTTTCATAACATATTTGATGACCAAAAATGTACATTTAGCATCTATATTTTGTGTACAAAACTTTGGTTACATATCTCCTATTAATATCCGCTAGAAGCTGCTTGTGATTAAGTGGGTTTGGTTATTGTCATATGTCATCAGAGTGAAATGGCCCAAACATGGATCAGAACCAGACTCAGTGGAAATGAAGTCTAATATAAAAGACCAATTGAATTATTGGTATAATTTGAGTGTTATTACTTGTTCCTATTTTCCATCAATGCTTCTTCACTAGTAAGAAAAATAAATCAACATGCAGTGACAGGTGTGGGCATTTATCATAGTGTTTATCATTTATCGTGTGGAATTTTTTATTTTAAGAATTTTGATTAATCATTGTCACTGTGAATTCCAATTATTACGTAAACCCCCCTAAACTATCTGTATTGTTGGAATTGTTAGTTTTACTGTTTTTCTCTTGTTTTTTCAATGAAAGAGTGAAATGGCCCAAACTAGACAACTTCTAGTTATTGACATTTATCAGTAAATGTCAATAAATTTAGGGAAAAAACCCCCAAAAATAATTAAATACAGTTACTGTGTGCAGTTTAGTGATATAAATCACCTTTCTTTATGTGACTGGCGTCCTAAAGAAAAGTATTACAAATTCAGTCACAGTCATACCCAAAGCTACCTAAAAAAAGAAGTAATAAGTCATTCGTATCATCACTGTACTACTAAGTATTGTGATAAGACTGTAAAATCTGTATTGCCCATCCTGACACAGTGGTAGCTCTTACTGGGACCAAATGCCAGTATGGAGGGAGTTTCCATTGTTGAATGGTTGTAGTTGATCCCACCATTCTGTCGGAAACAGTAGATAATGTTTTGGACACCTTTTATCAATGAATACAATATGAAGACTTTGTGTCAATACCTCAGCATTGTCTTGCTATAGAACCTTGCCTCTTGTTGTGTTTCCACAGTGGGTTCCTGAAATTACCCACCACTGTCCAAAGACGCCCTTCCTTCTAGTCGGGACGCAGATCGACTTGAGGGACGACCCGTCCACTATAGAGAAGCTGGCCAAGAACAAGCAGAAGCCCATCACTCCAGAGACGGCAGAGAAGCTGGCAAGAGACCTCAAGGCAGTTAAATATGTGGAGTGCTCAGCCCTCACACAGGTAACCTTTACACAGAAACACACTTAATGTCCCGTCACACACCGTTAGATTGGCTGAACTGAAATATCAAAGACAAGAAGAAAGAAAGTGGAGGAAAGAGGAACATGTTCACTCCCACACCTTGCCTGTTGCATGCTGTAGTGGATGGGTTTGTTCTGCATGCCAGGCTACAAAGGTCAAATGCTGACCTCACTAAGTAGGGCTGGACAATAAATCAATAATGTATATTGTGATAGACACACGATCAGTATCAATAGATCATACATCTGATAGAATACTCACTGAACTCTGATCCAGAGTCGCACAGCATTCTGGGGGATGTAGGCAGAGGAAATGCTTTAGCTGCTCAAGTTCTCAGAGTCAGCTAAGCAAGGTGAGTGGCATCAACTAACTCGCTCACTCTTTGGTTACCTAGCAATGACCTGCTGAGTAACTTGGACAGCAGTAGTTTCAGATTTTGCCACCAAGCCTCATAACTGCTTAAAAAAATAATAAAAAAAACTGCAGGGAGAACAAACTGGATAAAAGAGGAAAGATTACGTCGCTATTTTGGCTGTAATTCAGACATAAAAAACCCCAACAACTTTAATTTAGAAAGTCCAGATTGTTTGGTGAGGGTTCCGTATCGATATCTGATGCGGAACAAAAAAAAAAGCGAACTCAGGTTTGAATGCATATGTGAACGCCAAGCATGCAAGTGACTGCTCCAAAAGCTGGAAACGGACTACAGCACAGGGCATTGTGGGTAAATACAGCCAAAGCCAACATGTGTGCCCAGTCCTAGTGGGATAAACGGCTTCAAGTCTTTTACCAAAGAGTTAAATTTGGTTGTTTGGTGTGAGAAAAGAAAAGACCCCTCTCAATACATCTTTGCTTTTCTTACTGCTTAGATTCTGTTGTTAACACATCTCACTATCAGGGAGGCAGAAATACTGGTTTATTCTAGAAGAGATTTGTACAGCAGAGTGGACAGACTATAAGGCGTGTCCTTGTTGGACAGTCAGTAGGTCCAGAGAGCCGTCCCTGTCCCGGCCGGACTGCAGGACTCCAGAAGGAAGGGAACACACATGACCTCACATGGCCAGAGAACAATAGTGTTGATGAAGCCAAGGCGTAGCCTCCACCTCGGTGCTCCGCTCCTTCCTTCCTCCTTTATTTGACATAATGCTTACATGGCTGCTAATGTCACTTCCTGTTTCCCGTTGCTAATCTCAGCCCTCACCCAGCTGCATGTGATCCTCCATCTCTGCTCCATCTGACCCAGCAGCTTTCCTCCCTCTGTTTTCATTCACTTCCCTCCTCACTTTGCCATGTTCCTCTAATCCTCTCATCCATCCTGTTGCCCTGGTTACTAACCACTATTTTCTGTCCTCTTCTGTCATTGTAGCGAGGACTGAAGAATGTTTTTGATGAAGCTATCCTAGCTGCCCTAGAGCCACCTGAGACTCAGAGAAAGAGGAAGTGCTGTGTGTTTTAATTTCTCTGGGCCATGGCTCTCGTCTCTTCCTCTTCTGGTTGCCGTTAGTTACCTCCTCTCTACATTCCTCATCCTGCCTTCTCTCTTCCATTATTCATCATGCATTCTCAGATGGTGCAGCGTTGCTAATGTTTGTTCATCGGCCCTTTCCTCCTTCAGCTTGAGCTTTTACGTCAGCTGGTTCTAATTACGGTCAGAAGGATGACTTGTTGGGTCAGAATGGAACAGGAAGCAAGACTTTCTGTTTCTAACGAAGATGTTCTGAGAAGTCAGCTGGCGATGGGACGGTTCTGAACTCAGGTCACAGCAACAGCAAAGCTCTTGTCTGGAGGTTGTAACTGGCAAAAGAAAACCTTAAGTTGACTTTCTTCACCATCAGTAAATCCTTTTTTAATTTGCATGCATTTCAAAGTATTGGTTTAGGAAATGTTGATGGAAATGTTAAAATCTGAAATAACTTCCTCAATTCTGCAAAGAATGTTTTCCTGCTCCCTTAAGGTGGTTTTTGGCTGTTCTGAAAAGTTAGTATTAGAGTCGATGTGCTGAAGTGGAGATGAAAAGACATTTGCAGAAAACATTCTGATGAGCTGTTTCCACTTAGACTCATTAGAAATGTGTTGTTTTTTTTTTCTCTACGTCACCAACACTACCTGACATAACAGAACAAGTCCTACTTACCTGATAGCAACACGTTCCTGAAAACCTTTCCATTTTTCTGACATGTGTGATCCATTCTAGCTTCTACTTCCTGTTTGGAACATTACGTCTAACTTTACGTTTTGATTTGTTCGGTCTGAACCAGTAAATAAATAGAAACAGAAACCTAATTCAGATTTTCTTTTTCTTTCTTTGGGGCATTTCAAAACTTGGCTCAAAATTTCCTTGACAGTTAGATGGAAACCTTGCCAGTGATGTATTCATAATAAAACCGAAGCAAGCGTGTAGATGTAAGAAAGTTTAAATACCTGTGGTTCCCTCAGGCTTCCACAGAGAACACAGACTTTAAGCAGATAACGGGAAGGTTTCTAAATGTTTCTAAACTTTGTACCTCTGTTATGAAACAAGCTGGATTTGGAAATCTTGGAATCTTTTGGGAAATCTTCTCCTAATGTTATTGATTAAATGGGAAGGCTGGAAAAAGAATGAATGTTTCCTTCTAACATTCAGAAGAATGTTCGGGAAGAGAAATCATAGTGAGCTAAAATCTGTCAACATGCCCAAGCTTCACAAAAACACAATATTGCAGTTTCAGCCTAAAGGTTTGATGAACAGAACATGAAGTCTGTGGTTGCAGAACTAGACTTTTAACCACTCAACACTTAGTGTTCTAATAGTGTTGGTTGCAGTTTGAAAAACATAAAGGATGAATGAACTTGTTCTCTGGAGTTTCTGTCTCTCTCTGTCTGGGCAATCAAATCTCACAGGACTGAGCTTCTGATGTCAGATCAAATGCACACGGTCACCATGTTAACTCAGCTCAGCACTACTGTTTGCATAAAACTCTTTTTTTCTTTTCTTTAAATGTCATATTTTCAGTTGTTCAGCAGAGGGGGGATCTGCAGCCATTTTTCCTTTGCGTTGCACTGATCTAGGAGTTATTCTCTTTCCTCCACTTGCTTGTCTCACTGTCTCTGATCACAGCAGCAGTCAGATCAGCATGCCTCTCCCACACTTTGATACACTTCTGAGTTGATCAAATGATTTGCAACTATTTGTATTATTTTTCTGTTGTTTTTTTTTTTTCCCCAAACTCCCTGCATTTGCTAAGTTAGTGTCTTGCAAAAGTATATTCAACCCCTGTTTATTTTTTTAAAATATATTTTTTAAAATTTTAAACCATTACAACCACAAACTTCAATGCATTTATTAGGATTTTATGTGATGGACCATCAGAGTTGAGTATGGTTGTGAGCTGTAAAGAAGACAGGTCTCCAGTATTTAACCAAACTGGGATACAGGTTACAGCTACGGCTCTTTATTTGTCTCAACTGAAAATGATGCCAACTCAAGTTTTTCCAGCGTTTCCTCAAATTCTAAATATAATTTCTGACTGGACGTTGACGGGACTATTCTAATGAATGAATAGACTTTGGTCTCAAGCATTTCATTTCAGTTCCAGCTGATTGTTTTGGGCGGTCTTACAGGGAGTCTGTTTATGCTTCTGTCAGCTTTTCTTCCTGGAACGCTGGAATATTTAGCTTCATCAACCTGAACGCTGCCAACCAGCTTCCACATGGCAGCAGTGCTCCATTTTTCCTCCACGCCCGCTCAGTGTTTCATAGAAGCCATAAACGTTTATCTGACGTCACAAGTGTGCCACGATATGTTTTTGATTCAATTTAATTCTCAAATCTGCAATGTGTCCATCTGACAATCATTTCCAACTGAAAAAAATCAGAATGCTAAAAAAAAAGAAAATCAAACCATGTACAGGCATGCCTGAAATTCTAGTTGATATATTTATATATATTATAAAATTTTGTGTCCCATACTTCATTGACTGCAGCCCGACTTGTGACAGTTCACAGCATTTTTAGTTGTGTTTGTGAAGTTCTGACCAGAACCAGATCCCATCAGGACTGTAACGGGCTGAACTCTTTGAACACTCTTGGTGGCGCTAAGTCCTTTTGAAATCATGATGTTATCCTGGCATTTCTTGATTGCAATACTATTAAATAGTGACACTTGACTAACCAATGACTAATTATTGACGATGGTTATCAAAATAGGGTGGAAACCCAGCCAGTTTGACAACTCTGACCATGCAACATTTTCTTTTCATGCCAACATCAATATTCTGCTTTGTGTTGGTCTATCACTTAAAATCCAAACAGGTTTGTGGTAAAATAAGCAGCAGGTATGTGAAGACTTGTGCACTATAAAGAACGTTTGGCACCGCTTGGCTGTTTAATATTTTCTGCTCCTGTTTAGTTTCATCTGTGTGTGCTGCTCCTTTACCCCCTGTGTGTGTGTGTTTGTGTCCACAGAAAGGCCTAAAGAATGTGTTTGATGAGGCGATATTGGCTGCACTGGAGCCCCCAGAGCCTAAGAAGAAACGCAAATGTGTGCTCTTATGAGAGGTCCCTACTTTTCTCAAAGCACACACACACACGCGCACAACACACACACAAAGACATGCAACTCACATACACCTGTACATCATCCTCCCCTAATCCCCAAATGTGTTCCCTGGCTCTGCTGAGGCTGGTTGGCATCGTCGTCCTCCAAAGCAGCCCAGCAGGTTTCCAAACATTCTCTGCAATAATTCCAAGTTTCACACACAATATGAAGCTATCCTGGCCAGATACCAGTCTCACACACACACACACACTCAGAGCTCATTCTGTCAGATGTGAGTCAGCGTACTGCCCCACCTCCACCAGTGAGTGTGGTCATCGTCCGACCACCTCTGTTCTTTCTCAGCACTACCAATAGACACGTAGTGTTGTTTTTCTTTTGATTTGATTTGCCAACCTCCCCCGAACCCTGTTGCTCTTCAGTAACACCGGATATTTAACTCCTGTTCCAAATGGACACACTCCTAACCACTAGAGGATGTTTATCTGTGGCCGCTGAATTGGCCGGAGTCTCACAGGGCTGAGTTGTCGGTCCCTTTGGAACAAGGCTCGTTTCCCTCAAAGAGCCGAAGGCGTCCAGCACCGACGGCTCCGCAGGAATCAACCTTTCTTTTCTTTTTTTTTTTTTTTTGTAGAAGCAGAGAACTTTTAAACAGTGTTAGCAGAACAAGTGGTGTGTTGTTCATGCGTCGTCAGGGACCAAGGGAGGGTAAGGCAGGACGCCGTTAGAACATCATCACCGCCACACACTTTGAAGTGCTGCAGCAGACGTCCTGATGAACGGAGCGTTGCGTTTTTGACAGCTGATCACCAGATTTCTTTGCTGAGTCAGAGTTTGGTGCCTTCCTTGTAGTCTTCATATACGAGGTGTGTGTTATAGCCATTCAAACTGTGTGGTGGTGGTGTGTGTAGCTGAGCCTTGGTCTCTGTTCTAAATGATAGGTTTAACAGATGTAATTATAATGTAAGCTGGCACACAACGTTGATGTAGGCTCCAGGTGTTTTTACCAAAACCTTTTTTTCTTTGTTATTTCTGTTTGTGTTGTTTTTTTATGATTATTATTATTATTATTATTATTATTATTATATATAAAAATATATAAATATATAAAAAGGTTACTTTCACTCCTTTCACATTTAGGGGTTGGAACTCATCTGAACTCTCACCTGCCAGTTTTACCAAGAAAACGTCTGAGCTCAGTTTGGCCAGAGTGACTGTTTGGTAAAGATCCTAAATGACTGACTGTTGTTGTTTTTTTGTTTGTTTGTTTTTTTGTTTTTTTTCTACTGGTGGATTAGAGTTGGGTTGATCTCCAGCCCAAGTCAGTATAATTATTATAACCCGTTGTTGTTTTTGGTGCAGAACCAAATGCTTTGTCTAAAGTTTGTTCTTTGTATATGCATTCTTTTCAGAAATATTAAACTTATACCTTAATTGCCTTTACCATGGGTCCCTCGTCTTTCTTTTGTGTTGAGGATCCAGGAAAGAGAATTAGTAAAAAAAAAAAAAAAAAGATTTGTCATGAGTCAGGAATTGTTTGCTTGTAGGACCACATAACTGTCCTAGAAGTTATTTCTACAACAGTTACAAAACTAGAACAATCATATTAAATCTGTTCTACAGAGATTGGACATTACTTAAGAGGTAATTATACTGAAAATACTTCTATTTGATGCAAGCAAGAAATATTTTCCACCTTTATTTCTTACTTCCTTACAGCTTTGATGAGCCTGTCATGCTGCTGTTATCCAGAAGGTGGCAGTGCCCACTTAGTTTTCATTTTGCCCACAGTGACAGACAATTGAAGCCCAAAATGTTTGTACTGCTACAGGAGAGAAGGAGATTTTAACAAATAAAGGTTTAATTTGTTTTGTGTGTAACACATTTAGTATGAGAAGTCAGTTTCTTAGTGCTTCATAGAATCAGTACTAACCACATGTTAGATATATTACACAGATTTATAAACTAAACAAAATTCTTTTGAGACTAGAATTTAATTATGGTTGCCAATAAACCTGATGCGTTTCTGCCACCAAGCTCTTCTATCCTCCAATCATTACCATTTTTAATTACATCTGAACTTATTATAAGACACTTGAAGTTAGAAACAAACATCTGTACTAAATACTGAGTTCTATTTTTCGACCGAATCAAGTACTAATTTCATTATCCATAAAAATGCAAATGAATTATTTAAAAATTAAACAATGTAATTTTCGCATAATCACATGTGATGTGATTTTACCTCCAAGATTTTACTGACAGGTGAGGCGTTCTAACAAAGAAAACGACAGGCCATTTGTCCAGCTGTTCCAGTTGTTGCCCTCATGGGTTGTTGGAACAGAAACAGTCGCCACCAGTTTGTGGATGTAATGCTAACGCTGAGAGATTAAGATCACCCTCTTAATCTATAGATGTTTGTATATAGATGTCCTCGAATGGCGGTGAATGGGGGATCCATCCCAGCCTCAGTGACCCGCTTCGCCCAACAGGGAGGCTCCCTCGACTCCCTCATCCACCCCCGTGAGGCGTTCACGCATTCCCTGCGTTTCTGGAGTGCTGTCTGTCAGCGCCTCCTTCCACTAAAGAGCCGCTGACAGCCATTAATTATGGCACAGCGTGAACGAAGGCCATTCCTCTTTGCTGAAATATTAGTGCTCAGACACAGATGCTTCTGCGTTCGGCCGCAGAGCGACGCCACCTGGCCTCTGTCGGTCTTCATCGAGTTTGACGAATGAGTCTAAATGTTTTTTTGGTTTTCTTTCTGTTCTCTAGAGTCATTTGATCACAGTTTGAATGCACACACACATACACACGCACACACTATGCTGGCAGGTAGCTGAGGGTTAAGGTGCTACACCCTCTTTTAAGAGACAATTTTATGATGATTTGCACAGATACTGAGTTGTGATGAAAGGCATGCTGAGGATTTTAACTTTTTATCTGAGCTGGGTAGTAAATCACCGGTCAGACAGCTCAGCTGTTTACAACGTGAGGTTTTCTGTGTGTTTTTGTGTATGTAACCATGGAAATAAATCTGTATTTCTGGCTAAAACTGGGAGACGCCACTTCCCTAGCTTTGATGCTTCACAATGTGGTTTTCTTTTTTTTTAACCTCCACCCAGAACACAATGTGGTTTTCAAGAAGATGTTAACTCAGTGGATTGGAGGTTTAGCCATTGTTTTTTTAACCTCACCTTTCATTAATAGTTTAGGAATAAAGTGGCATTATGTGAAGCGCCGTGTGGGCTTTCTCACCCGCACTATCCTTGGACGGTTGAGATTCATTGTCAGATGTGCCGATTACCTACATCTCTCATGACAATGTGAACACTGTTGTCTGCCAAGCAGCTTACTGTACAACAATTACGCATGCAGGGTCATAAAAATGAAATTTTGCGTTGAGTACAGCAGGATGTACAGCGAAGTATGTGTGGACCTTTACTGTTACCAGACATAAAATTTTACTTTTGAGTCTGCATCGAGTTCACGTCGAGTGCATCCGGACTGCTGCAGAGTGAAGTTCACCTGAGTATCTGGGGAAGCTTTAACATGAGCACATAATCCTTCAGAGCCCCCACATACTCAGGCGAACTTCACTCATGCTAAAAGCAGACCTAAATCAGATGTCCACCAGACATCAAAGGTCAGTCTTCACCACATTCTCAGTTGGAAACGAGATTCACACCGAACTGTTTTGGATACAACACCAAGCCGGGAGTAATAAGGGATTATGTTATCTTAATGTCGAGAGTTGCCACAAACAGTTGCAGGGATGCGCAGCCTTTGTGTGTTGGCTTCCCAGGTGGAAAAGAAACGCAGCTAGGTGCCCAGCTAGCTCATCAAACTTGCTGGTATTCATTCAGACTGTGGAAAATTAAGAAATCTGTCATGAGAAGTGCAGGCAGTCGGTACGCTCTACTATGAATTTGCCACTTTCCATGGACGTTGTGCACAGAGTCTGTAGAAGTCTTAACATACCATCCTTATAATGAAGCCTGTTGGTCGCAGTGTCGCAGTCCTGTGGTGATCCTGTAGATCAGCAGGAGCAGAGAAGCTGATCAAAATTGATTGATAATGAACGGAGGTAAATTCAAAGCAATTCTGAAAGACAATCTGTTAGAGAGACTCAGAGTCTAGACCTAAAACCAAATGAATCTGGGGCAAGACGTTGAGACCATAGCTCCAAACAGAGGGAGAGTTAAATATAAATCTTACTCTTCTATCCATCTGTCCATTTTCTTACACGTTTATCCTCAGTGGGTGCTGCTGCCTATCTGCAGCGGGCAACAGGCGAAAAACGGGGTTCACCATGGACAGATTGCCAGTCCAGCAGAATCTACGCTTTAATTTTATAAAACATTTTCCTCCCATCTCACATTTATGAGCTGCTTTTGACTAGTCTAGCACATAAGACACCCTCAGTGAGATCCATGGCCAAGAAAAAGCTTCCTGACATATTCAGATCAGTAATCCAGCTCTGTGATTGGAGAACGAACCTGGCAGCCAGGTGGCCATCCCACCAGGTTAAAGTCGGTCGCTGGAACATTTATTTTGACACGGAAGGTTGCTGTTGCCTCTCCGATACATGTAACACACACACATGGTCTAACCTCAGCCTGGTCCAGGTGCTAAGGGAAAGTTTCTGGCAGCTCAGTTGCTGACAGACGCATGCTTGCACAGAAAGCATGCGTCTGTGGAGAGGGAAGCGCATCGTTCTCCTCCATACCAGCATGCAGAACCGCAGCTACGGCAGCCAAAGCCCCCATCAGCAGCATGATCTACCATCTGGGGTTGAGTGTGCGGCTGAGAGGAGTTGTCACTTTCTCTTCACCTAAATCCTCCCTCCTTCCCTCTCCCCGATCCATTCTTATCTGATCTGTCCACGCTTGTATAAACTGTTGTCTGAAAGGCATCAAATGAGTATTTGGAATTCAGCTATATCAGAAATGCTCTAAAGCTGCACAGATACAGTTGTTGGGAACAGCATTTAGTGGTAATGTAATAGTTGTGGGACGCACTGCAGTTGGCAGCATCAAAAAAATGCTGCCGGAGCTTTTAGATCTCGTTAATTTTACTGTGGATTGTGTTGTTTTTATCACCATAACAAAAAGCTTTTAATGTTTAACAAGGTAACGGCTGAGAGGTGAACAAGCACTAAAACGCTGGTGTCATGGTGGTTCTGTACTGGGGAGTTGGGTTCATTTCACCTTTACAGCCTCCGTAGGCACTTTACAAGATGTAGAAGGAAGCTCTATTGGATCCAGTTTTTTCTCTGTTCATCTGTCAAAGTAGCTTGGCTCTTACCTTCCTACGCAGCCTGGCTCAGTTCTCATCTCCCTTCGTTGCTCTGTCTGGAGTTTCTCTCATTCAGCTGTGTTTGTCCAGTGGAAATTCGACCGGGCCAATCAGTGCACGGCAGGAGAAGTCGTGAGCGAAGACAATGACTTTCTGTGCTGTTTTAGAACTTGCCTGTAGTTTTAACTGTGGCTGTCCTTCTATGTTCCAAAAACCTAAAATTCAAAGAAAGGCCGTGGGTAGTAACAGGTGGTTTGATTTGCACACACTTCTGAATTGATTGTTTTGAAAAAAAATTTTATTCTTTATTTCTTGTAAAACAAATAGCGACAAAATAATTACCAGACTAAAAATATCTTACAACTTAGTTGAAAACTAAAGTTAACTTAAATTGATGTTTCAATTACAAAGAAGTGGCCAAAAAATCATTTACAAAACCTCCTGTTAACACACCAGACATTTACCAAACAATAGACCTCCACCAATCACCCAGGTGTTCTTAATCACTCAATTATTAATGGGAAGGTCTAACAATTAGCAACGTAATCTAAACAATTCCAAATATAAAAATTAATTACAAATTTTGGTTCTAAACTAACTTAAATATCTTCTAACTGCCCAAATTAAGAAAACTAAGTTGGCAGAAATTACAATCCACAAAATTTAGCATAAATGACCACAACAGCAGCAGTGGAGGAAGTGAAGGAAGCTATGTTGTCCAAGCTACAAATTACTGAGCAATTTTCATCGCGTGCATCCCATTCAGCAGAGGAGAGGACAAAGGTGAAAGTTGTTCTTGCCAGCATTACCACGACTTTTACTAGTTCAAGTCAAGCTAATTTGTCTGTAGCAGCAGCTCACCTCGTTGGGTCTCATCCACGGCTGTATTTACAAAACCAGACTTAGAAACCAATCCAGATCTTCTTCCTTCACACATGCTTGTTGATTTAATCAAATTGCTGACTATGCCTGAATATATACTGCATTATTTCTTCCACTATGTCATAAACAGAGTTTCTCCTTACGTCAGAGCAGAATTTAAAAACGTTCCAAAGTCTGGATGCTAACCAGTCTTTTCATAGGTGATAGGCTACATGATGGTAGGGCATTTCCTCCATCGTTACTAATGATTAAACATGTACGTATTTTATGTAATTGTATCAGAGTAAACAGGTAAACAGAAATGCCTGGTAGACTTTTCAGATTTGTATTTTTTCCAGTTTTTTTCCTCTACTTCATATTTATGTACCACTTCCACCTTTATCACTTAAAATCCCAATAGACTTTATTAATCATAAACATAACATAATAAACTTTGTAGGTGCAAAGTAACTAAATGCATGGAAGCTTAAGTCATAGGCCTACAAATGTGATTTATTACAAGAAAGAAAGCTTCAATGTGAGAGGATGAATTTTTATCTTTGTGCAGAGTTCTGATTCAGCCACCGTTTTAGATGTCAAGATAAAAAAACAGCGTGGAGCGGAGATCCAATAAAGTGTTGTGTGCTCTTGTGACGTCATGCCGTGCCACGGCTACTCTGCATCTTACACAACGGAGCAAAAAACTGTGAAGACATAAGAGATGAGAAGGAGCAGAAGGTGGGGTGTGTGTGTGTGTGTGGGGAGGGGGGGGGGAGGCTAAGAGAGAAAGAATCGCCACTGTCATCACAAACAAGAACCATCTGTCTCATTTGTGTAACTTGTTTTCTTTTAATATGAGAAGTATGCTGGAGAGATCTGGGAGTTTGGGAGAGCGCTGGGAGGGCCAGGCTCTGAGCTAAAGCCAGCCTTCTCCTGGGTTCTCTGGGTGACTGGCATTAATATCCAGGCAACCCACACGGCTAACCCTGCAGACTCAGTACTCACAGCGGCCCAGACACAGAGACGGCCCTGGGAAGTCTGCAAACCGGAGAATGAAGCAGATACATGAAGTGAAATTGGCTTCACGATGAACGTCGAGTTAGATTTCTGATGTTAATGAGACAACATCTTGCCCGCTTACAACTTATAACTTTACTCAATGCTGGAAAAGTACAGAAAATAATCAGTGTTGCAATGCATGATGAAAACCTGCGTTTGATAATATTTGATCTTTTAAGGTAGCTCAGCATTAGAGAGACTGTGAGGATTGAGCCTCTGGTCACATGTACATCCCACTGGGACCCAGAACATTCTGGAGGGACTAAGTTCAGTTAGGCTCAAAATTATTTATATCCCTATCACATTTTTTGTTTCTTTAGTTGAATTAAAGTAATTCTAATTCAACTAAAGAAATTAGTTGCTAATATCCAGGTGGGCATCAATCAATTTTTAATTTCAATTTGCAAGTATTAGTGTTGATTAAAAAAAAAAAATCTGATTTTTAGTTAGATTTTTATTAAAATACAGCACATCAAAAATGATTTACAACCTTCTCAAAAATTAATGAAAAAAATCTTAGCATTTCTTGGAAGGCCTCCCTACCATCATCCTAACTTTTTGACCTTACTTTTTAGACACATTTTATTATATCAACTTTTAGTATTGACTTTAAGCTTCACAAATATCCTTTATAACATCAAGATAAACAACAATGCACAAATACACCTGAAAGCAACTGAGATTTACCCATTCATCTGTCCTGCATGTCTTTGGACCTGGAACAACAGAAATGTGAAAGACTGTCACATCATTAACGATTGTCTAATGATGCTCCATCAGTTCTGTAATAAAGAATATTTCAGTGGAATGCATATTTCTTGTGAGACGTATCAAGAAAGGCAGCTCTGTGTAGTGCGGTAGATGAAAAATGCTACGGCATGTAGTACCCGGAACTTTATAACTGACACCCATCTTGGTAGGCAGTTGCTATGACAACAAAAAACAAGTCACGAGCTTAGAACTAGCTCGTGCCTTATTCCTATCTAACTTCTGAACAATTTAAGTACTTTATGGCTGTTACTCAGTTATAATTTTTGAGTACTCTACTCACCTCTGTGCAATACTAAGAAAAATATCAGTAATATTTACTGGAGTACTTTCTACTGAACTAGCAAAATTAGCTTAGCTAATGTATCGTTTATCTGCAAGCTTAGATAGACATATAGCTAGACATATAGTGACCACATGTACTTACTCTGACAGTCACCAGAACTTTGTCATTCACATGAAGAGTTCATACATCGTACACAGCCTTTGGAACAATGATTCCATGCGTCCATGGATTTCAGGCCATGAAGCTCCTCCGTGGTGTACGGACTCTTTGTGTCCACTAAGCAGTGAACTGTCACAGTCGGATATCAGAGGCAGCTTGCCCACATCATCTAACATGTTTCCATTCTGCCTCAAATGGGTCAATCCCAAAAGCAATGATGTTGTTGAAATATCTTTCTCTCGCACATTAGTGAACACTGCCCATGTATTTTCTTTATGTTGGTCTCAAAGCCATGGGTCAGCTTTGCGCTGCACTTGCCTTTTAAGATGCCGTGGATCACTTCCAGTTCAGACTTGTGGGAACAATGTGTAGGTCCTTCTGTCAAGGGAGAGAGAAGTGCCGTAGCATTTTTCATCTACCGCACTGCACAGTAACAGGTAGGGGAGGGACAGTGCTGCCTTTCTCGATACGTCACACCAAACCAACGACACGATGGAACATTTGAGCAGATTTGAAAACCACAAACATTTGTTTTATTTGCACTTTATTAACTCACACATAGACACACAGCAGCAGAGCCTGACTGCCAGTCTCTTGTCTCAGGCACAAACCACAATCCGCATGAGAATTCTCTGACTGACTGTACGCCTGCACGTCTCACAGAGGGAGAGTACGGACACATAAGCCAGCAGACATTCCCAATCAGCGCGGCTCCCCGCCACCCACTGCACCCAGGCCATGGCAGCGGTTTAATGAAGGACAGATCCCAGCCATCCCAAAACCACAAATGGCTGGAGTTGCACTCTCTGCAGAGGGGGAATCCAACTGGAACCACTGTAAGTCAAAGATATTGGAAGAGAAAGAACAAGAAGGCCAGAGTGGGGAGAGCTGGGGGGCAGTATGATATTAATAGGACAAAAAGAGGAACAAAGTTTGTACCATGTGGTCCGCATTTCGCTGTAATCCGTGATCTAGCCCGGTGTTCTGCTCTCCCCTTGTAGCCCCCCGCTCTGCCTCAGTCAAGTGGTCTCTGAAACCCAAGAGGCCAGTTCGGTTCTTCCCAAACCCAGACAGCCGCAGTCCCAGTGCCGCAGAAAACACATCCATCTCCTATTGATATAGTGTCTGTGCTGATACTGTATACAGCACATAAATAATGTTTATAGATGTCACGGGGTGCAAGGAAAGTCCTCGGGGTGTAATGCAGCAATACACACACAAACACACACACGCACTCAAAATGCTGCACAAAGCAAACTGTGGTCACATAATAATACAGCTGAAGACATGGGAAATGGACGATTTTATTGAAATATGTGAATGTCTGTCAGCAGTGTGTGTGTGTGTGTGTGTCCTTGTTTTTCATACATTGTAAGGACCATTTTCCTAACACATACTACATTGTGGGGACCCACTGCTCTTTATGGGGCCCAAAGCTAGAGTCCCATAAGAAGAAGTGCTGTTTTTGGGTTCGGGATTAGGGTTAGGCTGTAGAAACAGATACAAAATGAATGGAAGTTGATGCAAAGTCCTTGTGAAGGTAGGAAGACATACTATATGTGTGAGCATGTGTGTGTGTGTGTGTGTGTGGGTGTGTGTGTGTGTGTGCGTTTGTCTTGTGGTGAAACGCAATCTCTCATGTTTCTCACGGTTTCCCACCATTTCTTTAATATTTATCATTCATACACACACTTACGTACACACACAAACACCATATAATCTTTGTTTTATTTAAAAAATGACAACACTGAACTTAAAAACATCATATTTCATTATCAGCATACATTCATAGGCAGTATGGTCTTCTTCAGTGTCTTTACAGATTGACAGTTCATCTCTATGATATAAACATGTTATAGGGAAGCTTGGCTTTATGGTGGAGGTACAGGAAGTCCTGACAGTGGCATTGATAACTTTATGTGTGTGTGTGTTTGTGTGTGTGTGAGTGAGTGCAATAGATGTACAGAAGGTAAGCAAATATGCGTTTGAATGCTTGTTGCTGTGTGCCGAGGGTTCTATGTGCGCTTGGAGAGAAAGTGCTTCAGTCATGCTCAGAACATGCCCTCTGGATGACCCCTTTGGGTGTGAATATGTGTGTTTGTCTTTGGAGAGTTGGCTGGTACATGCATGTTACTCATGTTTGTATATTCTGACAGATGGCAACTAATGTCAACATCACTCCAAAAGAACACAAAAGGATATTCAGGAATAATAGCAAGTCATTGCAAATCTATTCTGGTAAATGTTTAGATAGAAGCTTTCAGGTGTCCTGGTCAGTCGTGGCTGGATGCAGGTGTTGTTCTGTGGCGTCGTTTACTGTGTGTTAGTGGTGTAGCAAGACGGCCGGGTCAGAACAATGGACTATATTGCAAGAATGAGGCAAGATGTTAGCTCATTTTTAGGAAAAACTTGGAATCCCCACTCTTTTATGGCAGTTCCATAAGGCCAAGTTGTGGGTTTTATTGACTTTATTATTGAAGTCAGACTCAGAAAAGAGGGAGAGCAAAAGGAGACGGTTGTAGCTCTCATGCTTGTGCAAAAGAGGACAAGAATCAGATGTTGGTTGGAGTAGCAGCCATGCTGCACAATTTTCCCAGAGCGTTTCTGACACTACTTGGTCTTTGGTAGTGCAAATGCTAAATCAGCATTTGGTCCATCTGTCCTGCTTAATGGCCAGAGAACACATACTCAGGTTCACAGCCAGAGATTTTCTTACGACATTGGGCAGTGTGAACCCAACTTTGGTTTGACACTTAAGGGACTCTACAAAGCAGATGCCAACTTTAATCTCTTTCTTATATCTAAATAGGTACTAATAAAATGCTTTCTTCAATGCTTTACTAACAAAACTTTGGGCCAGCCTCATTACAAGTCTTTGTTTTTAAATCTGTTAACAAAAAGAGGCAACTCAAGTAGCATTTCATTTAAAATTGAACACAACTGGGATTTTGAATGTAAATTAATGGAAACAAACCAATAAAAAAAACCTCCTGTTTGTCAATGAAAAGTGTTTGCATCAGACTGAGGTTTTTTGTGTGGCTGTATCCAAATTTTGCACTTCACAAAACTGTAAAAGAAACACTTTTTTTGTATCGTTCAGATCGTTTCAGTTTATACTCAGCAGTTTGTATTTTTAGCCAATGCACAGCTGGCTCCACCAGCGCTCTCAAAGTATCACACAGTTCATTAAAAGTTGATTTTGGCATTCAAACAAGTTGAATCCATAGCTATTCTATAAAATCGCCAAATAAAATTTTGCAAAACACAGCTTATGTAGACGCTCCCGAGTATAAGGGGTTTGTCGCTCCGCCTGAATAAGACGTCTCCTCTGATGGCTGAATTATAAATATATTTCTTATCAGTGTATAAATACGTTACCACCTTAATTTTTAATTACTTATTTTGTGAGAAGACTCATTCATGTGTGATTTTAATTGCACTTTCCACTTACTGGAAATAAGTGTTTTCTTACAATTATGTTAACTTTAGCAGAATATCCATGTTTGAGTACATTTCTAATGGAAAACCAGCTATAGGTACAGATGGTCTGTCCTTCAGCTCTCATCTTCATATCCAGAAACCTGCCTTATAAACTGACACTAATTTTACCAGATCATACAGGCTTTACTCAGGCCAGAAACATTAGAGTGTTTTAATGTTGCAAGATTTCTTGGCATGACCTCTTGCTACACCCCTACTGTGTATGTATGTATATTAGATTTGTTCAATACCCATCACCTGCCAGTGCTATGAAACAAACCAGAAGGAGATGAAAGTGGCTTTTTCCTCTCCATTATCATCATTATATTCATCATCCTGACTGGAAGAAGAAGAACCCAGTGGGCGTGTCAACGTCAACGTATTTCAGTGGCCAGTTAGGGACTCATGCACACTGAGAAACCCACAGAAGATCCACAGAAGGTTTGTGTTTCTCTGTGTTGTGCGGGTGCGTCCTCTGACAGACTTGCCGACTCCCTTTTTTCACATCCAGCTCTCCAAATGAGTCCTGGAAGCAGCAGCAACATCATCAAGCACAGCGGGCCGGCAACCCTCCTTCTGATCCCCAACCCCACCTCCACCCTCGACTGTACAGTCGTAGTTCCAAATTTGTCACTTCTTGTCCCAAATTTTCTACTTCTGTGTCCATCATCTGTCAATCTCCTCAGTCTCAACAAATAAGTTAGAGAATATAAAAATAAAAGGCATCAGTGACAAACCAAATGTGAGCATGAGGGAGACAGGAAGAGAAGGGATGTTCTTTTAAAAAAAAAATCTGACTCTGTTACTGGAAGTAGCCATTACTACAGCAGGATATATTTGCGTGATGATGATTGACCTGAAAGAGTCAATGCCCATTGCTGTTTTAGGAGGGTGGGATGGTTTTAAAGCAGAAGAAGAAGGAGTTTCATGGAGCTCCTTGCTCCTTTTGGACCGTCACTGAGGAGCCGTCTATCAACGTGGCCCTCTCTGCAGATTGTATCACCGGCAAGTGTGAATCTCCACCATTTTGCGGCACTGTTTGCATTTTACGTAACAGCACCAGTGGAACTTACAACTACACCTGTCCACCACTTCCACTTCCTGCGTCTGGAAGCCTCGGCCGCAGCACATCAGCTCACAGCCGTCGATGGCCTTGGACGTTCTGTTACACTGGCGTCCCACCGTGCCCAACATACCCGGTGTACGTGGGTCATGGTCACAGAAATCTGGACTGGGCTCCAGGTAGACCAGATCTTCATCAGTGTGAGGTTTGAACTGGGAATTGCGAGGCACCAGGACTTTGGTAGATCCCACCTTGCGCTGCTCCACCTCTGTGGCGCCGTCAAATTTCTCCTTGATGATGTTGCCCACCTTGCGGAATGGTGGCATGGCTTTCCAGCAGGTCTTCACCTCACAGGAACCTGATACGCCATGGCATTTGCATTCCACTCGCATGTGGGACAAAATAGCCTGGAAAGATATCACAACCATTGTCATTCTCTGAACACCAACACCCAACAGGTCTAACATTATATCACCAAGAGACTGATCATCTTGCTAAAACATAATGATGAAGATGACAGACGGTAGCGAGGAACGAACCAACATACTTGGACCTGGCATTTGGGCTTTTCTCAAATTGAGAAGGACTTGACTGTCCTACAAATTGAATTGAGTGTGACCAATTCAATTAATTGTATTCAATTACTAATTAGAGTAATTTAATTAGTAATCTAATTAAAGGCTAATTAGAGGCATCTAATTGTTGCAGGCCTTCTAGGACTGGAGTCTCTGTCCTAAAACATAAATTAGACTGAAATTCAAGATTAAGGTCAGACTTATGTTTAAAGACTAATGTTTAACTGAACAAACCCCATTTTTCCTCAAGTGGAAGCTTGTTTTGGAACTTTGAGGATTTTCTTGTTAGCAGAAACGTTTCTATTGACTTGTTACTTCCTGTGGATTTAGCAGTAACTATAACTAAACAGGAGGTGAACTAGAAGTAAAGCCACACCTTTTAATCGGATCATTTATAACTCAATTATCTCAACAATCCTGAGTCTTAAAGGCAATTGAAAGTAAATTTGAGCAAAGCAATGCAAGTTTATTTGCAGATTTTACCCAAAATGCAATTCAGTTCTCATAGAGAACTGAGCAGTGAGCTACCTTTCTCCCAGCTTCGTTGTTGTGCAGGTTCATGAGAGCGCGGCTGGAGGACTGGCCTTTACCCCTCTCTCTCACATCCACAAAAGACTGCGAGAAGGCCACTCCGTATGCGATGTTATCACTGCAGCCTGACCATTGGAAACCTTTGAAAATTCATAAATACGTACAGGAAGTGGTTATTACCGTTATGACGGAGTTGGCTTTATAAAGTCAAAATGATTTCTTTAAAATGTCACATTATTTCATCTTATTTTCAAAAGTAACTGGGCTTGGCCTTTCTGTTCCCTTTCCATGTGTGAAAGCGCTGCAGAGACCTACCCTCTGGACTGACTCCATGCACATTGTGGTCACAGCCACATTTTTCCAGCTCTCCACTGCTGCAGGCCCTTGTGACCGCAAATGCCACACTGGCTGCTGAGATGGCATACACAAAGGCTGCCTCCCGGGTGCCTAACACACATAGGAAAACACAGACACATTTTATATAAATGAAAAGAGCTTCTTGCTCTGAATGGTGCAGCCTAAACAGGGAACACACTCAGGATTAGAATGAAGCCAAATGCAAAGTAGTTTCGACTTTTGACCTAAAATACATGAAGATTGTGACTGATTAGAGCTAAAAAGAGCTGATTGATGCTGTTAGTGGCGCTCCTTCAGGACCTGCTGCCGTGCACAACCCTACCTTGGGTCACTACCTTGCCAAACACAGGCATGGTTTCCAGAGTGGAACAGTTCCATCGACGGTTGCGAAACTGGAACTGACACTCGTCTATAGCCAACTGTGCTCCACGGCGGACCGCATCCATCACCTCCACACTGCGCTTACAGATCTGCACCTGAAGCACAAGCACAGTGGACATGTTATGGTCAGAACATGACCTAACTATTTGAACTGACTCCTTACCATTGTCGTTTGAGGTGTGGAAAAAAGAAAGTGGGAACAGTTTGAAGTTTCGTCACCATTTCCCCTCAGCCCTGAGCGGCATTAAAAGCATAAAGAACCACAGGTATGATGAAACGATCTTCAAATTTTAAGACTTTCAAGCAAGTGATAACTTTATGAAGCAGGAAACCAAGTTGTTTTAAAAAGACTTGCTCTGCGCATACTTAACTGGGACCTTATTTGTGTTTTTTTGTTTGTTTGTTTATATATATTGTTCATCTTGTGATGAACTTTTGTGATGAATGTATTTTTTTATTTTGTAATATGCTCCTTTTAGATAAAAAGTCTTTTATTATATTATTATTATATTATTTTTTTTGGAAGAAGCTTGGTAAGATGTCTGTATTGCATTGTAATGTATTGTATTTATATTGACGCAGATGAAAACTAGCCTTTATGGCTAACTCTGGCATATTATGTGATGCATATTTTTCCTTGTTGAAATAAATGAACAACCCTAAAAAACTGTAGATAATTATCAACGATTCATAGCAAAACAGTAACTTGCTAATGTTAGCCTAGCACTTTGACCTATAAAATCTAAACAAAACGTCATCAGCAGGGGCACGGTGTAACTTCTTTGAAGACTATAGCTATCTCAAGTCACATATTTGTTTAGAAACCAAAGTCAATCCTAAAGTTAGAACAGAATATTTTACTATTGAGTAAAACTGATACGGTGGGTCTAGAACAGGGGTGGGCAATCCTGGTCCTGGAGGGCCGGTCTCCTGCAACTTTTAGATGTATCTCTACTTCAACACACCTGAGACAAATAAAGAGGTCATTAGCAGGACTCTGGAGAACCTGACTGACTTAGGAGGTGATTCAGCTGTTGGATTCAGGTGTGTTGGACCAGGGAGACATCTAAGAGTTGCAGGACAGCGGCCCTCCAGGACCAGGATTACCCACCCCTGGTCTAGAACATCACTGATGAGGGATTTAATGCTGATTAAAAATCATGAAATCTCCACAAGTCCTCTTGACAATTCTTAAATTCTTAAGGCTGACAACAAAGACAATATTATTTTGATCAAAGCATTGTTAATATTTACACAAATCAGCATTTTAGATTCCTGGAGCTGTCAATAGAACAGGTTCAATTCTGCTGTCTGGAGCAAAGGGTAAAGTCAATGTAAAAAAGTCATGGCACTCAAGTCTGTGAATTAGTATACAATAGGTAATAGTATACCAAACGTTTGTTAACAATTTGCTTTTCATTGTTAGTGAGTTGGTTTGACTGTAGAGGTAGGTGGTACCGAAAGACATGAAAAAGCTTAAACATAATATTCTGCTCGTCTTGCCCTGTGACAGACTGGCCACTTGTGCCCAGTATGCTTTGCTTCTTATGCATTAACCGCTGGAGTTAACCCCAAACCCCAACAGCTCCTATGTTCCACTACAACTTAGGGAATACAGAAAACGGATGACGTGACCCTAAATCATCACTGACTGTTCAAACCTCACTTTGGGCTTCAAGTAACATGGATTCTATGTCTCTCCACTCTTCATCCAAGCTCTGGAACCTTAATGTCAAAATGAAACACATCTGAAAATAGTACTTTGGACCACTGAGCAACAGTCCAGTTGTTTTTCTACTTAACCCAGGTGAGACACTTTGGCCAGTTTCTCTGATTCAGAAGTGCTGTGACTCAAAGAATGCAACATTTGTATCCTGTGTGTAGGAGCCGTCAGTGTGTAGTGGCTCTTAATGTTAGGAAGTGGCTGCGGTTGTCCCTGCTGCTGGTGCACCTTTTCCTACTAAACTTTTTCCCACCACTTTCTATGAATATGCTTGGAAGCAGCATCAGGGAGCGTCACAACCAGTTTCCAATGTTTAACTTTTTCACAAAATTAACATTTTCTGAGACACTATTTCACTCTATGTGCAATGAATGCATACATATTGGTTATATAAAAAACATGCTTTTTATGTACCTGGACCTGACTTTATTTTGAATAACTTTGATGAAGTGCTGGACTGGGACTTGGTATTTGCTGATACTTGTTATTTCTTGATTTTTCTGTAGCAACAAACATCTTGATTTGGGCAACTCTATTTGACAACATTACCCTGAATTAGAACAGCTTTTTCCTAAATCTCAAAACTCACTGCTGTAACTCAGCTAAGACATTTTTTCCTTGCACAAGGCGAATCCCAGTGAATTCTGTGTGTAACTCTGAAACCCTTCTCTTGTGATTACTGTCAGCCCCTCATTGAGTGTACCTGTCTTTGGATAAGGCCTCGTAACCGTTCGCACGTCTCCTCGTCCCTGATGCTCCCCACTGATGACAGCTTGGCGAGATACCTGACAAAAGAGGACAGCAAGATGAAATCTCATCAGCACCTTTTTGAAGTTCTGTTTTTTGTAGGACTGTCAGCTGTATCCCATTAACAAATGCAGTTATCCTGGAAAAATTAATGCATTGATATTACATAATCAATGAATCAACTATTTTGACCTTAAAGCCTCTTCTAGGAGGGAATGGAGAAGGAGCAACATCGCCTTTTGTGTGTTGAGCCCGTTACACGTTCTTGTACTGTGGTCATCAATGCAGAGTTGCATGTAGAAATGAAAATATGAACAAGGAAAGTCTAAGTGGTGTGCTGAGCAGCACATTTTGTTTTAAAAAACACCCTGATGGATGTTTGGATAAAACCGAGGTTCTCTGTAGATACTGAAGCAATGAGATATCCTTCCACCACAGAACAAGCAGTTTGTAAATTAACATTTAGCACAGAAGGATTTGGTTTAAACCTTCCTGACTCTTCAAAAAATTAGAACATTTTTTGAAAACATGGATATTTACAGCTAAGCATAGTGATTAATCTGATTAAAAAAATAAAAAATATTGGCATCCCAAATTACAGCATAGAAGAAAAAAGAACGATGCCTTAATCTGATTGCAGTCGCTGGAACAAACAAGTCAATACCTCACCATTTGAATTTGGTTATCAGTCTCCTTAAGACTTCCACAAAACTTGATATATTCATTTGTGAATATATCAAATGATATATTTGATTCAATATATACCAAATATATATTTCCCACAAAGACTGGAGGTTCTCCGGTCAAAGTACGGAGACGCCACCGAGAGTGATGGGGAACGAAACCACCAAGAATCAGTCTGCTAAAAAGGTGATGGCTAACCAACCGGACATTGTGATGCTGAACAAAGCAGAAAAGAGGGCAGTAGTGATAGATGCAGAAGAAGGAACACAAGCAGCTAGAGAAATTCCAAGTTCTCAAAGAGGAAACAGAGGCGTTGTGGAGAGGCAGGGCCTCAGCTGGAGCAGTGGCTCCCAATCCGGGGGAGTGGAGACAGATTCCAGGAACAAACTGCTGGGATCTCGGTCTAGAGGACAGGGCTAGCTTTTGTGTTGATATAGGAATGTTTTGGATGGATGTCTGGTTGAGAGGAAGTAAAGTGGCTTATCACTCACAGCACCTCCAAGCCAGACAGGTCTGATATGCTGCCAACGTACACACTCACACACAATAGAAGAAGATGTGTGAGAAAATGACACTGGTCAGAATAACCTGATCCTCCCACCTTCACCTCAGGCTCATATCTGAAGTCCCAGCTGCACCTTACAGAAATAGGCCTTCTCATAACCCTCAGATTATGTAGCGTCTGCACCGACCAGCAACGACCTTTAAACGCCTGTTGAGTCTAGAAGTTATTTTACTAAAACAAAAGAATGTAATCAATCCACATTTTCATAAGGATTTGATTGCCATTTTTCTCAAGATAAACACCTGCGCCTTTAAAGAGCCCACTTCACAAGGGGCTGGATTGTAGTTAATGCAGTGACACGCTGCCACACTATAACTCTAATGATGGTTCACATTCTTTTGAAGGGGGACTGAAAGTGCTTCATTGTATGTCTGAATGTTAAAAACAGAGTTGTTTATATGAACAGAAGGAGCAGATAAACGGCTTACATTTTTTCGTAGATAAAAATCTGAAAAGTGTGCTCTGCATATATATTTAACCTCCATGAGTCAGTACTATCGTAGCATACAATGGACCTTTTGCTGCAGTTACAGCTGCAACTTGAGGTACAGTGTCTCTACAAACTTTGGTCTCAAAAAGACTAAAAGTTTTGCTTGTTTTTCTTCCCTATGCCAAACTTTTCTCTATCTGTGAACATCCATTTTCAAGTCTTGCCACAGATTCTCAACTGGATTTAGGCCTGGACTTTGACTAGACATGAATATGCTGTGGTCTAAGCTGGTTTAGGGTTGTTGTCCTGGTGAGGTTAACCTCCACAGCCGGTCTCCAGTGTTTTGCAGCTTGTTTTTAATTATTCTGTACCTTGACATGTTTCATCTCTTCTCGTTTTTTACCATCAGCATGATAATTACTTACAGCAGTCATGATTAGTCCAGTTTAATAAAACTGTGAATGTGTAATCGAACACTTTTTGCTCAAAGTGTTCTGTCTGTGAGAGGATCTGTAGTTTAGAACTCACTTCCTGTTGATTTAAAGTCTGTAACCAGTTTTAGTATGTTTAAGAAGCAAACAAAACTCTGGTTATATCCAAAACAGAACTGTGCCCACTTTTGATGTTTTGATGTTTTATGTTTTACTGTCTGTTTGATTATTACTTCTAGAGGTATTTTTTAAAAGCCCATCTAGAGAGAAGTGCTGTGAATTAACTTTTGCTATTGCACTGTGACGTAAACATGGGACTGCTGTTTTCTTTCAGTTTGTCTATCTCGCTGTATGTCTGTCCCTACCAAATAAACTAATTAAATTAAATGTGAACCAAAATAGGGAATTCTGGTCTGCCTACAAATCTAGATGTGGGTTTAGTTAACATGAACTCTGGACCAGAAAAAAAAACAATGACTGAACCCAGAGGCTGTATAACAAAGTAGTTTGGGATACAACAAAGTAGTATACTAAAATACTTTGTTGTGAAGAATTAGCATTTTCTAAAATCTATCATCATGTTTTTTTCAAAAACTTTATTCAGTTTTCAATAAACGTCATTTATACATAAATTCAGAAGTTTGTAGAAATTTGGCATATATGTCTGTCTGTCGGTGTGTGTGAGGCAGGAATCTTTCATTTCTATTTTGCTGGGTTTTTTTTCCCCAAATATTTTTATTAGAATTTTCTGCTATACAGACATACAAAAAACAAACCATGAAAAATAAAAAAATAGATTAAAATTAATGAACATACAATGCAATCCCTGCCCTGACCCCACATCCCCCCAAAACACACACACACACACACACACACACACACACACACACACACACGCACACACACACAACCCCAGGACTCGCTCTATCTGCTCAAATAGAAAAGAAAAATTATGTTTACATGTCAGAATGTTTGACGAGATGTAAGGAAGGAAACCAAATATCTTTAAAATCTTCAAGCTTTCCTTTTGTTACAGTTTTTCAGTCAGTTTTTCCAGGTTGTTGCTCAATGTTTGATCCATTCATTTATCTTTGGTCTTTCTGTTTTCCTCCACTTCAGAGCAATCAAATGTTTAGCCTGCAAGAAGCAAAAACTCACAAGCTTCTTTCTCTTTGTAGGTCCTTTAAATCAATCTGGAAAAATGTGTATCAAGCTGATGTGGAAAAAGTACGATAGGGTCACACCTGCTAGTTGTATTGCTATATGTTTATTCTAAGTTCTGCATATTCCCTCCAACGTTTCACTATTTGGGTTACATGTACAAGGTTGGACGTTGTTTTTCACAACTGCATGGGAACCAGTCTGTTTCCCGTGCTTTGGATCCTTTCTCCCTTTTGTATAAAACTCATGTGTTGTCTCTGCCTGGCAGAGATTTCATCCAGACTTGCTTCATTATTGATTGTCCTATGAGCTCTCTGAGTTGTGCACAATTCATGAATAAACCTGATTGAGTGATTTTACCTGAACAGTGCTTGGAAATAGTTTTTTTTCCATGACACAAGCGAAGTTTACTGACCATTGGCACATCCTGTTCAGTCAAGCAAGAAAGGAACATGATAACCTCCTTCCAGAACGTTTGAAACTCCAGACATTACCACATACAGTGGAAAAGAGTACCCTCTTTTTTTACATCTATATTACATTTAAAGGTCCTACCAAGGACTAGGTTGGCAAATTAGCATGTGGCTAGAAAACATGTGCACAAAACAACAGTTGGTTTATTTTAACATGTAACATTGTGTAATGTGATTTTTAATTTGAATTGATTTGAAAAGCAGGAAGTGGACTAAAGTGGGTAAATAGAACCAAAACAAACACGCAAAAGTCTTCTGCTAGGAGGAGAAATGCCTCGTTGTCTTTTGCCAAAGACAAAAGGGAAATCCTGATTCTCCTGAGAAAGTTGTCTATGTCTTCTTAAGATGTTTTTGTGTTGTTTCCTCTAGTGGTTCTTGGTGCAGAGCGCCCCCACAGGCCAGGAGGAACAGGTATTTCAAAGGATTTAGTTCATTTGACACAGTTCAGTGTGAAAGAGAATCGCAGGAGCTGAAAATGTAACTAATGTTAGAATTTAAGTCTGCTGGACTGCCAGGTGTGAAAACACCTCAGACTGTTCCACAGTAACTGCAGCTGACACTCAGTTTGTTTGAGGTTCTGTAAAGTGAGTTCCACGAGGCACAGAAAGAACAAAGTAGTAAATCAAAATGCACGTTGTGAAAAGCAAGACAATTGACTTTTTGGACCACTATTCTTTACAGACATGGATCTGCTTAGAGTTTCTCCAACTTGTTTTATGAGTTTGAGGTTATGAGTTTCCAAGACCACACATACCTCCGTAAATCCCTGTTTGTCCATTTAAATCAAGGCATGGCACACAGCCAGACTGAAGAGGCCTTTCTGTCTGTCAGACTGTTTGTATAACTCAAACAGAATCCAAAGTCTTTTTTCCACGTGTGTTTTATAACATGTAATGTAATAAATACTGTAAAGCGAATCATAAACATCAGAATGATTATTATTATTATGTCTTAAGTAACTTAACTTCTTACAATTGTTGAATTTAGGATAATTTCTACATCAAACTTTTGCATTATTTTCTCTCTTTATTTTTATTTTTAACCACTGTATCGTAATAAAGATTCCTCCTATAGGTACCAACGCTCCTCTTCTCTCACCCTCTCAGTATTTCAGATAGCACCTCTTCCTTTGTCTCTTTGAAGGTCTCATTTTTTCTTCTCGTCCAGACAGAGTCCGTATTAAACACTCATCGCTGTGATAACCTTGCTCTCTGCCACTCCACCACATCTCAGCCACATTGGCTCTTCCCTCGAAGCTGACCTCACCATCTCAGAACGTTCAAACCACACCAGCTTCTTGCCTACAGCGTTCTTTAGGTTTCCGTCTCACGTGAATGATGTAAAGTTTGGAGAAAATGCGACATGACCATTCAGACTGCAGACGCCTTGAAAACGACTGGATACAAATCTAATGTCCACATACAGAAACGGCTCAGATTGGATTTTTTTTTGGGGGGGAATGAAAAGATCAGAAAGTTGAGACTGCTGTGTGTGAATGTAATACAAGACAACCATAAGAAAACTGAGATGCAACTTTCATCAAAAATGTTTTTTTTATTGGCTGAAACTGTCACCATGTTGTGACAGTTTGGTATGAGACGGATAATCTGTGAAAAAAATGAGCTCTTCTGCTTTCCTCCAGTGCTAACTAAAAGCAACCAATCGGAGCTAGTAGGAGGGTCTTAGCGCTGTCAATCACCATCGCATGCACCTCCTCTAGTTACCTACAGCTACCTACCCTGTTGGGAACGATAAAGCTAGTTAGCATGGCGGTGGATAAACAGTTTCCCCGTAGCATTAGCACATTGAACAGTGAGTACGCAAGGTAGACTGGCAGGGATAAGCCCCTCCTCCTGGCTAATGATTGGTTGTTTTTGGTGCATTTCTTTAGACGGCAATAGCAGCTCAGGAGAGGAGGTGGAGGAGATTGATCTTTTCACAGATTATCTGTCTCATATTTTACAGTCATGACAAGTTGACAGTTTTAACAAATATGTAAAAATCCATTTATTTTTAAAGAGTTACATACTGCAGCTTTAAGGTTCTAGTCCTGCGGTGGAGCCATTGGGATGAGGATAAAGAAAGAGGAGAGTGAGGAAAACGTGTACAAATGAAAATGGGCTATTCAACAAAAGGTCATTTGGCCAAACCGTCTTTCGTCAGGTGGAAAAAAACATTTAGTCAGTCGGCTTTGTTTGCTAAAGTCAATCAACTTCATGCTGCAGCTGCCTGATGGATGTGGTGACTAATTCATCTGACACACAAACTTTTATCAAATGCCTGAGTGCAGCTGAATAAGTCTGGCTTCTAGAAACTGGAACTGGGAAGTTAAAGGTCCGACCTCCGTTTCCTGTCATCAGAGCTACACAGACACAGAACCTCAGAGGCTCTTTTCTGCAGCCGCCTTATGAAACATATTGGTACCACAAGTCATCAACTACGAAAAGTTTCAATCACTAAAACTCATTAATGAACACTTCTGTAAATTCAATTGGAGGAATTGTAAACTGTTGTTGCCGGGTGGGTGACCTGTGTTTCTCTTTCTATTCATATTGGATCTGGTCCAAACCCAGACTGCTGCAGCTGCTCTGATTCGCTCCAGCGCGGTCGCATGACGTTCATCAAAGCAATGTGTGATGCTTGATGCCTTTTTGTTCTGCCGCCTTGGATATGAAGACGCCGCAAAGGTACAGATGCAAATCTCTCAGTGCCTAACGATTCGATTCTGAATTTTAGAGCTATGATCAAATTCAGAAACAACTTTCCAGTTCAAAGGACCAAGAGGTTCTGTTTAAATTATGTGACTGACAAGAGGAGAAGACATTGTAAACAAATAGATCATTTATTTAAAACAAATCCAGATTGTATCAAATTCCATCAGTTTTGGATTTCCTCATCAAAAGCCTGCCTGGAGGATTGCTTTGATACGTTCAGGCATATTTGAGAAATCCTTGAATCTCCATAGCAACCACTAAGCTGTGCAAAACATCTGTGTGGACCTAGAGCCACCTCACAGAGCAGCCTTCCTCCGAGACTCCCCCAACTCAGCTCCTTCAGACTAGCCAGCAGCAATTAGCAAGGTGAGAGTTCATCTATTAGATTGACTGAAGATAAATACATAAACCAAAAGCTGGAATTTTTATAAGCATATTTGTGAGCCTGCCTCTTTATTATTAAATTGAATATAATTTCAGATTTTTGTATAACATTTCTTCAGGTTAACTTAGAAAGTCAGCTATTATTGTTATAGGTTAATTTTCTAACCTACAGAAAAGTAACTGTTAGAGAAGCTCAACTGTGAAAAATTGGACCGATGTTGATATGAGATGGTAATACTGCTGTTATGTTAGATTTACCAATAGTTTATTTGATCATTCTTTTTATACGATTACTTGTTTAATCGTGAGAATAATCGATAGATTACTTGTAAAAATAGATACAGCGCGTGAGACGAGGCGATATGCAGCACACTCACAAATAGAAGTGGCAAAGATGTACAACTTAAACACATTTTAAAATGGATGTTTGAACATTTTGAATCAGTTCTGAATACCCAGGACTGGGAAGTGTGATTTTATTTCACTACTTCTACTTTTGGGTAAGACCACCACAAAGTGAGAAAAATAATCAGGGAAGAAAGGCGCTTCTCTGACAGGAAGCACTCAGAACGCCATCACACTGGCCCGACATTCACCCTGGAACCATTTAATAAACATTGGATAAGCTAGCATTCAGGTAATTTTCTGGATATGTCTGTGTGTGTGTGTGCGTGCGTGTTCATGCACGTGTGTGTGTGCATGTGTGGGAAAAGCTGAGCGTAGGCCTGGGGCGGGTGTCTCACTTTATCTTTTCATACTGCTGTGTGCACTCTTCGTTTCCCAGAGACAAGGTTAACAAAACACCTCTGCAGGGGAGTCAACTCATGAAAGGACAAACACACACACACACACGAATGCACACACTCACACCCACGCCCGCACACCCTCACACGAATGCACACACTCACACCATGGTCCCTCCTCTCATCCTGCCTTTCTCTCTCCTCTGTCTGTCTCCTTGGCCCCTGGTGGTTTGCTTGCTTATATCCTGGGGGCCTAACCCTGCTGGAGGCCTGCGATGCGTAGTGCAACACCAACACACTGCAGCCTGCGAACGCACCCCGATCCAGGTGGAACACTCCATCGCTCTCATCCAGCCCCCAACAGGACCCTCTGTAACAGCAGATCCCTCCAGGCAGTATGCAACCAAAAGACTTTGTATCTAATATGATAGAAAAGTGATATTCATTACTAACTTTTACCCTCTCATTGCAGCATCCTTATTTTTTAAGTGGGGATGTGTCAGGACCACGAATATAAATTCATGATTTGCACGGAACATTTTTTTTTAATATCAGATTATAATACAAACAATCCCAATTAAGTAAAGTTATTTTTAAGGAAATCCCAAGAAAACCACATACAGCTGAATCAGGCATTCATTTTTTACTGTTGTAAAAACAGTAACAATGTTTCCTATTTTTACTGTTTAGACATTTTTACTGTTGTTTTTTTATTGTTATAATTAAATATTGAAATATTTCAACTCAAATGCTTACCTCGGATATAGATTAGGGCTCGGACTCTAACATGATATTTTGGATAAATTACACACAGAGGAAGCCTCACTTTTTTCAGTTTCCTCATTCCTGGCACAAACTCCTCCTTCCAGTAGGTGGCAGTAGTGGCCCCTAAGATTTACTGGTCAAAAAATAAACAGGACGTATGGACAACAGGCTTTTAATCTGAAAACCTACGCTGCAGGAAGACAAAATCCAATCTATACCTAAAACACCAATCAGTAAGTAAAATATAATAATATAGCGCTTAATCACAGACATTAAAATCACAAGCCGCTTCACAAAAACACACACATCAAACTAGAAAAATTGCTATTCCTAGCGTAATAGCCGTGAGAATGCATATTTGCAGAAAGATTGCTGCAGAAAATGCAAGAAACAGCAGAACATGGCATAAGAAGTAGGGAAAAAAGCAGAAGAAAGTTACAGTCATACATGGCAGAAATATTTTGCTAAAGATTGAAATTTAGCCAAAGATATAGCACAGATTAGCAGAAGCAGAAATTGGTATCAAACTTGAGCTATTTGAAAAAGTTGAAAAGTGAAACATAGCAAACAAATAGCAAAAGAAGCAGAGCCTTTTGATATATGAATTGATAAAATCGGTTAAAGTTTGCAGAAGACCTTTGTAGACAGTAAAAGCAGTAAAAGCAGAAGGCGTATACAGAAAAGTAGACAAGCAGAATGCTGACACAGATAGAAACAGCACAATACAAAAAGTACAACAGTGACTTTTAGCAAAATTCATAGCAGAAATCTCCAGAAGAAGCAGAACGTTTTGATATATGAATTAGCACAATTAATTGAAGGTAGTAGAAGTAGATGAATGTAGTAAAACATACAGAACATTATATAATAATAATAATAATAATAATAATAATAATAATAATAATAATAATAATATTAATAATAATATTAATAATAATAATAATAATAATAATAATAATAATAATAATAATAATAAACACAATAAGTGAGATTGGTTTTATGCAATTTTATACTACAACATAAAATGCCGTATTATAAAACTACAACATTTTTGTATTTGCAAAAATATGTTTGTATTTAACAACCCATTGAAATTGGGCCTCTGTCTCTTTAAGAAACTCCTGCTTTTTCTGAAGCTCCGCCTTCAGGACGTCATCACAACATGGCTCCTCTGTTAACCCGTTAATGTTTTTACCAGCGTTTCACTGAGAAGCAGCTCCTGTGACCTCAGCAAACACACAGATCCATCAGGTGTTTGGTCAAATTTGATGGAACACCAGCAAATTTTGAAGCTGTGAGCTCAATTCAAAATAGAAAATATCATTAACAAATAAACATGATACATTTGTTAGTGCTTGCATTTTTATCCAAAACTATGGATTATTGTAATAAAAGCCTAATTAAAGGTTAAAAAAACAAAAAACTTCCTTTCCCTGTGCAGTTAGTCATAAGTCTGTTGATTTTTCTACAATAAGGATATAAAGTTGAGCCCTTCTTCAGGCCCTTCCTCATGTCTTCACACATAAAATGACAGTAGAGCTTCTTACTGCTGGCCTCCAACAATAACTTACTGTCTACCACTGTTCTTTGTGAAGGACATATTTTTGGTTTCACAGCTATAAATCAGTCGTGCCGATAGACTCTCCAAATCAAAGCCTTAAATCTCAGATACTTCTCCAGTGTTGCCATGAAGCTGCTGACTGTTTGTATGATTAATGTTCTGCTTGCTGATATCTTGCTTGGCTTCCAGTTGTGCTGTTCTCTGTTGTCAGGTGATAGAACCAGTTCAGAACCGTTTTATAACAGAACTCTGCTCTAAGCATCTCCACAACTGATTCCTTGATGTTCTTTCAGAACTGGATTTATGTTCTCTACTAACTAATTCGATCTATTCTGAAGCTGCTTGATTTTCATTTAGGGTATCAGATAAATATAAATATTTGTCATACGTTTTAGATTTTGCGTTGTCTGGTCTCATTAAAACTATATTAATAAAGTATAAGAAATACTTTACAAGGCACCGGTGAAGTGGAAAAAGGAGATGACGAAAAGCTAAACAACACGGTCAATTTTCGTAAATGATTAAGACAAAGAAAAACATGCATCCTCGCGACAGGAAGCGTCCGCACGGAAAACGCCGCAGTAAGTCTGTCAGGCCAATTGGTGGCGCTGTGACACTGCCATAGAACGATGCAACAAGCACTGAACTGTGCCAGGTTTCTTTTTGTGGGAGTGAGACAGAGCTGTGAGGTCATGATTTTAAAAAGACGTGGCTCGACTGTTCGCACTGAGACGTGAACTTTGACATTTTTCCCCACAGTTTCTAAAATGATTGCTTCTGGTCTCCCAGAACGCCGGATCAATGTAGACACCCAGGCTAAACAACAAAATACTTTTATACACCTAAAATAACTCATGTGAACTGAACATAAGCTTAATATGAGATTTAAAAATTTTTTAAAAAGGAATCTATTACGCAAACATACATTTATTTTTTTTTGGACGTTTCTGTTCTTCCAATTGGGTCTCTGTTGCTCCTAGAAACAGTTCATGTGCAAATAAACCCCAATCATTTAATGGCTTTTGATGTGTATGAAGTGTGTATATTCACTTTGACTTGGGGGCGTGGCCAGCTGTAGCTTATTTGCATAAAAGTGGCGTAACCTTGAAACATGTCATTTTAAAAGCGGCTCAAAATAGAAAGGACAGAGCAGGTGAAACCTCATTATCTGAGAACAATTTTGTGCAAAACATTTAGTGAAGATGTTTTGTACAGACCACAGTCCTATCTTAGCTTGTCTAAAAGGAAGCATAATGGGTCACCTTTAATGTGAATGTGAACCTTTGATGTGAATTTGTGCTGGCAAATTAATAGACAACTTTCAGATCCAGATGTTTCCTACATTTCATAAAACTTCTATGATTTCCTGGATTTTTATTTGTTTATTGATTTCACCTTTTTCCAATTTTCTTTCAAATATATATTTTTTAAAAAGACTGAAAAAAGGAGCAAACAGAATCCTCACAGAAGGCTCTGTTAAAGGCCGCTTCACCGTGTTGGACTTGGACAAACCTCTTCAGAAAACAGGACATGAATCTGTATGCTGCTGCACACCTCCATCCTCTTTAAATGTGTATTTATGTGAAAATATCCTGGTGTTTACCCCGCTGGCTCTGAGCACACACTGATGCTTCACAGGAACAGATGTATATATAGCAAACGCAGAGACGAACTGGAAGAACGGCTTCTTCTGGGCTGAGGCAGAAAACCCAAGATTCAGAGTCTCTGAACAGATTTTAGTGAAATAAATGAGGCTGAATGAAGCCTTCACATGAAGCTCCTTTGGCAGATTTAAGGTGCAAATGACCTGAATTAACCCTCGATTTCTTCCTCTGCAGAGAAAACGCAGCATGCACAGCAGATTGTGGCCTGTGCACGGCGCTGTTCTCTCATTTTGATTCCAGTCATCATGCTATAAGTGGCTTCAGATAAAATAAGCTCCCATTATGTAAAACTTTAAGCGGTTTTACATAAAACCACACGAGGAGAAAATTCAGAAATGAAACACATTTTCACGTGTTTCTGTTTAGATTTAAACAACGGAATGGAAAACGTCACTTTTAAGTGCAAAATTGGTACCAAAAAGAAGAATCAAAGAATGAAAAGATTCATCAATTCAAAAATAAACGTGTCATTATTTTGGTATCAAAAACAACATGGAAGACAGATCACACCACAGCAGTATTTGTGGTTTTCAAGAAATTTCATTTTTAGGATATGCTAAATTATTCAACTGTAAAACGTTTGGAGAGAGACATTTTTTTTTTAAATGACTGATTTATTTGTCCAGTTATACATTTTGTATTTCTATGTTTATTTATATATCTCTTTAAAATCACAGAGTTCTGCTGCCAATTTTCAGTGAGAAGTAATTGTAAAGATTAGACCAGTTCATGCAGATTTGAACCAGTTCTGATTTCTAGAGCTGATAAAATGGACCCAATTTGATGCCTTTTGGGAGATCGGCTGAAAGTTATATGAGAGTTTTAGAGATTTTATCAAACGTCTGAAAATCATCCACTGTCCTCTTTTGATCAGCAGTGAGGCTCACCAGGTAATAGATCAGATAATTTAATCTTTATCTCTGATGTGTCATAAGATTTTAACAAAATCTGCAAGACTTTGCAAAAGACTTCCCAGAGATTTTGGGAAAAGCAGTAAAGCAACTCGGCGCTCGTTGGTGCTCCATAGCCCAGTGATTATTTACAGTAGAAAAATAGACAAAGTTTGAACAGAATTTATAAAAGTTTGACTTCTCTGATGGAATTATCATTTTGATTTCTCTTACAGTTTCTATCTACAAACTTTTTGTCCTGCGGATGAGAACTGGCTAATTTAACCCAACGGTGGCAACAGACTGTATTAAATTGAAGATGCAAGCATTTGTTTACTGTAATTTTTGTTTTATAGTTGCTGAACAATAAAAATTTTATCTGAAATCTGAATCTCATTAAAGATCCGAAACATAAAAAGGGTTCCCAACTGTTTTCTTATTTAAAAAAAAAGTAAATTTCCAAATTTTTGGGTCATAAATTGTTTCCTGTGTTGTTGACTGTTTACTTATTTTATTTTATTTTTCAATTCTTGACTAGGGCTGAAAAAAATCCTTTAAAAGGTGCTTAATTGAAATATCACAAACCATATTTACAGTGTTTTCAAATAAGTTCCACTTGCTGCTGAAAATTTCTAGTTTGCCATTTTTTTTCTTTTTGTTTTTTTACATTTTTGTCACAGCTGTACCCAATATTTTAGTCGATCATGACAACTACATCCATTTTTTTTTTTTTTTACAGTTAATGTGTCCATGGGGATCGAAATGATAAAGTTATGGCTGATTTTCCAGCTGACCTTTAATATCAGGGCATTTTTTGAAAAGAACGTCGGAGCATAATTCATAATACGGAACAAAGCATGGGCACCACATGAGGAGTTGGAAACAGGTTGAAGTTAACAATTTTTCCCAACATAAACAACCTGCAGTCAATGGAAAATGTGACTAATTTATAAAATCTGCAGTCTGACAGTAGTTAGAGCCAAAGAAGAAGAACAGGTTCAACACTAACGTGAAACAGAGGATGAGAATTTATCATGAGAAAGAAATGTCTTACACTGCGCCTCCCAAACTATTCACACTCTGTGAACCTTTTCATATATTGATGATTTTTAAGACACCAAAAAACATAAAGTGTATCATTCAGCCCATAGAGTGGAGCCATGTTTTAGGGTTTGTCTCCATCTTAGCACATCAACAGACTGAAATTCTTGCTTGTTTATATGGAAAATTTCCTGAAACTCAGTTAAAACAGTTGAAAAGTAAAACCCAGATTTGTGTTGTTGCCAATTTTCAAATGGATTTAAGCTTACACTTTGACTGGGCCATTCTAACACCTGGATCCCAGTATGTTTAGGCCTGTCCAGCTGGAATACAAGCCTCAGCTGTTTTCCAGGTTTTCTCCCATTTTTACCCTGGAATTAGCTCCGTATATATTATCATCATGACACAGGCAGCACTTTGTGACCCTTTGGATGATGAACAGCATTAACATGTAGAAATGTAAATCTTTGTTAAATCTGACCAGACCATCTTCTTTCTCCTTTCTGGTTGCCTAAACCTTCAATCAAGACCTTTTTATTGGATTCTTTCAACCTTGACATTATTCTTGTTTCTCTTCCATAATTTTCAATTGGAGATCAATCGGTTTGATTGATCTTCAATTGAAAATTCAACTTGATCCATGCTCCCAACTCCACAAACCCACCGTCCTTTAGATTTTCTACCAAAAGAATTGTTGTCAAATTGTGCATCCTTTCACTGCCACTTCAACAAATTATTACTCTCGCATAACATCCCCAGAAACATACATTAAAGTTTGGGGTTTTAACATGTTCAGGATGAGAATACTTCTGTTTTTTTTTAACAATATAAATCTCTCTACCATGTTTTGAAAAAGTCCTGTTAAACCCAGAATCGGGCCACAGATGTGTCCTTGTTGCTCCGTGTTGTGCTCTCTCAGAGCTTCTCCCCATCGTCCTCCATCTTTGTTTTGACTGCTGATAGTCTGTGAGATCAAAAGCTGGTCCTGCTGCACTCCGCTTCAAATCTGAGAGTGTGTCAAAGAGGCTGAATGGACGGCATATAAGAAAGGAGTCATCTGCTGGACGACTGCATGTCGTCCAACAAACCCCGGTTGGACGGAATCGTTCCGACAAGAACGTGAACAAAGTCAGAACTCCTTCATTTGTTGGAGCTGCCAGCCTGGTGATGCTTCACTGTTCGGCTGAAGAAGTCTCTCATGATTTATGAATAGTTTCACTTTTAATTTTTTGTAATAATTCAAAGTAAGCTTCATAAGTTGAAAGCACAACTGCAGGAAAAAACTGAATATGTTTAAAAAAAAAAAAAAAAGGTAAATGAAAACCCAAATAATCCAGTAGCTGGTTTTGGGGCTTAAAGAGCTTTGGTTCTCACAATAGGTAGGTGTGTAGGTCTTTGTATTATGGGATGGGTGGGTCAAATCTTTAGTCATAATACTCAAAATGGCCTTGTGACTACATGTGGGAGGGAGGCAGCACCAGAAGGAAAGATAACACTGAGGACAGGATGTGAGAGAAAGAATGGTAACGATAAAGAAGAAGTTTGCTTGAAAAGAAAAGGAGGTGGAAATTCTGGAGGGTGAAAGGTGAAACAAAATCAAAAGTTCCCTTAACGTTACTGCATCACCATGCTCCCTGTGTGTGTGTTGTGTGTGTGTGTGTGTGTGTGTGTGTGCGTGTGTGTGTGTGTGTGTGTGTGTGTGTCCATGAGCGTCTGGGTGTATTTATATGCTGCCGGCTCCACTAGAGCTTATTTGCCCCTAAAAATAACACACACAGCCAACACCGCAACCCTCTCACACACGCAGACACACACAACATGCGCTCCAAAACTCACTTTAACACACATTTGCGGAGAGACGCCGTAAAAGTCCCAGAGTTATCTCCACGCCCGGTGCCAGTGCCACGGCCCCAGAAGGCTGGGAGCCAACCAGTAGCTGGTTGTGGTTTTCGCCTGTATAACGTTCCGATCTGCATACAACAACTGTGAACAGCTGATTGGTTCTAAATGCAGGACCTGGCAGAAGGTTCCTGTGCTTCCTGTATCCGAGGTCGAGAGTGAACGTAAACGAAGGTGAACGTCACAGCGGCCAATCACAACGAGTTGGACCGCATTTATCAGAATGGGATTTTGTTGTTTCTAGAACTTGAGAGTTACGATTTAATTAATACTTAAACTAAAACTGAACCCACATTTACATCCACATCCTTTCTCATCCCTGACCTTCTGTTCTGAACTTTAATGTTGGTAGTGCAACATCTCAGCAGCTTCAGGCTTTTGAAAACAAACATTTTCACTTTAATACTTGAAAACTGAGCGATGAGTTCAACTTGCTAATTCAATCACAAATGGAAATATTTTCCCAGTTAAAAAATTTGTACACACACACGCACACGCACACACACACACGCATACCAGACAGAGTAATCATGTAAGCTAACAGTCATGATTTAGGACTGTGGGAGGAAGCTGGAGTACCCTGAGAGAATCCATGGGGAGAACAAACTGCTGCTACACCAAACGATAGCAGATCGATTGAATGGGTAACTAGCAAAAAATATGCATGTCTTATTCATACATGTCATTTGCTCAAATAATCAACTTTGACCAAATAAATGAACAGTGGATGTTTGTTACGTGGATGAACAATCCAACGCTTGGTGAATTCTGCTTCACAATGATCGGAAGAGGCGACATCAAGGATCAAAAAGCGACGTTGCCATCAACGCTTGGCCGCCACAAGCCAGTTATCCCTGTGGTAACATTTCCTGTATTATGTATTCAGTGGTACGATTTAGTGTTCTATGTGGAAGAACACCAAGTGTTCTTTGGCAAAATGTCTAATAAAGTAAGTCACGTTCCACTGAGGTTCTGTTGAGTCTATATAATCTATATAACAGCAGATTCATTCATGTTGCTCTTTTTTGTTCCACATCTTATCAATAATTATACAGAACAAACACAACAACAGATGAAGATTAAATATAAGAATATTTTAGCAGTATCTGGGAAGAACGTGGATAAAATGTTTGTGGCAAACATTGTTACTTACTAATAACTTAGAAGATATTTGACCTATATCCTCTTCAATTAGTTGCACCGATAATTAACTTCCTGTTTGATTTGTGATGCTTTTTGTTTTGAAGCGTCACAAGCACTATGTGTTTTTAGTGCAAAGGCAGCTTAATTTTAAATATCATTTTAAGTTATGTTAAAATTAATCAGCAAAGTATGCTACAGATAATATGGCTTGACTTAATTACAATACATTTGTTTCTTTCTCTGACACAAAGAAGGTGAAATCTGCTGAGTGTTTGTTTTTTTCTCAATGTGTCAGCATGGTAGTGAAATATATCTATATAAAAAACATCGGTAAGTATGGGTTATCAGTCATAACAATATTATGGCTGATAATATATTAATATCGAATATTGACATCGGCCAAATTTTATCATCGGTGCATAAAAAACATTTCTTTGTGTTTTTGTTCTATTAATTTGAGCAACAATAAAATACAAGCAATTAAAAAATTATTCTGCAAAAAAATTTTCCTTTAACTGTCAGTATCAGATTTTACCAACATAACCTAATAATACAACCAAATTCATCTTACATTTTAATAACATTCATATTAAAACACGGTTTTATTAACTCACTTGATTATTGGTGTATAAAAGATTCATTTTACTAGTAAAGATACTAACACAATTGGCTTTTACACCCAAACATATTCAGTTACTCTCACCTGTTTGTCTCCCAAGTCAGGTTAAAAAAAATTGGCTCTCATCTAGTATTGCATTTATAATGAGATATTTTATCACAACCTGGCAGCTTTCAGGTTGTTTTTATTTCCACATTCACTTTGGACAGATAAGGAGATGGGCCTGCTTGTGAAAATTTACATCCTCCATGAGCAGCGGACAGGTCCTGACACGCAGCATTTACTGGTGCTGCTTACTGTTTACACAGTTTAATGTGTGCTTGTGTGTATTGTAGATGGTTTCCTATGTATAATAAAAACTTAAGGTATCAGTCACTTAAAGAATGTATTAATATACACAAATCCAGTATGGATAGTTTTTTTTAATTCACCAACATCAGAGACTTTGAATTTCCAAGTTGAAATTTGATGTCTGTTTGGAATGAAACATTTCAAACAGATCGAAGCAGTGAATGTTTTCAGTGTCTTCATAAATGGATTAAATGACACGCTAATTATGTGTCACATAGTTACAGTCAAGTGTCGTTTCCAGTGAACCTCACTGAGGTGTCTCCTCACAGCTCCAAACTGGCAACAAAATCCATCCGCCTCTCAGCGACAGGCAGGCCTAGAACCATGGATTGAATGATTCTCTGCCAAGAGCTTAGTGTCGTACAAGTCCTCCGAGTTGTTTTCTGTTTAAAATCACTTAAAAAAAAAAAAAAAACTGCTCACAAATTGATAAATTGTGTGGCCTGTAAAGATGTCTCACATTACAGAAGGAAAACGACTTAAGAATTTGTGTCCGTGTCGTTTGACAGCAGATTTTTGGACTTGTAGTTTTGATCTGGTAACGTCTGACAAAAACAGACAAATGCAGAGATAATACTACACAAAACATCAACAGTATTTAATTTCAGCCATTAGTTGGTGGTCGTGGTCCCTGACCCCCACTAATACCAGAAGCTAACTACATATATGTTGCAGCAAATGTCACACAGCTTGGACATATTTGTAGATATATTTATGCGTGTGCTTCTCTACATTAGAAAGTGACTGGAAACGATCAGTCATCTACCATTAGTAGGGACCCGAGTTGGAGTCAACTCGAGTAAAAGGAATTGTAAGTTGACTTTAGTTAAGATCAGGTTCTGGTCTTCAGGTTAACAACATGATTTTGTGTTTGTTCTGTTTTTGCTCTTCGAGGAGTTTCTGATTTGTGGTTTCCTGTCCTATTCTGTTAAGGTTGGTCCTCTCTGTTCAGTGTTCTCTTCACTTCTTGTTTTATTTCTCTCTACTTTCAGAGTTTTTCCCCGTCATTATGCTTGTACACTTGTATTGTTTCTGTTCTGCCATTCATTAAATTTAATCCATTCTGGCCCTACTTGCCAAGTTTGTGAGTTTCTTTGCTGATATCACCACTTTTGGATGAAATCTTTGGTTTTTGGACTTTCCTTTTGCACTTACTGTCCTCTGCCTCCCTCTTCGCCTGCGTTTGGACTCTCAGAAACACACCAAAGTGGCAACAGAGCGCAGAACTAAATATCTAAATGTGACCGTTTTGAGTTGAGGAAAGGCCAATGTGGATATGCACTGCAGTGCCTCACAATGAATATGCCAGAGAAATACACACATGTTCACACACTCGCATAGCAACAAAGAGAAAACCTAAGGAGTCATACTTTCCATACAATGCAGAGATACGGTGACATGATGTAAGTATATTTAGCAGCTGGGGTGGGCAAATCACATGTAAGATAAAGTTACAACAGTATTCACGTCTTTATCGCGATTGCCTTTGTTTCTCTATCTCTTGCATCAGGTTGACAGAAGACTGTGACGTCCTAACTTGAACTCACTGTTTCCCACAAAGGCTTAAAAAGTAAATAGTATGTTCTTTGAGGTTTAGAAAGCAATGTGCTGTCTTCAGACAATAAATAAAGACTATAATCCTTTCTGTAAAGGAGATTTGTGCCAGTTTAACTGAACAAACCAATGACTTTGAGCCAGTCTGCTCATTTTCTTAACCTGTCTCTCAGCAATCCTTCAGGCGTAGTGAGGCTTCTTATCCACCCTCTGGTTAGAGATTCAGGCATTCGGATCAGCCTCTGAAAATGTGTTTTTATAAAAATGATTGATATGCTGACTGAATAATTGGACTGATTTGAATCTATATAGTTAAATGTGAATGAGTTCTGTTTGTTTTGGAAAGTGCCTTGAGAAAACATCCATCCATTGCTTTACCCGTTTATCCCTGCAGGGTAGCAGAGGAACTAGTGCTACATTCAGTGGTCATTGTGTGAGAGGCTGAGAGGCCGCCGGTCCATCACAGGGAGGCAACATCTGCACCCTGCAGATGGTCAAACACTGAAACTACCCAATAAACAATTCCTATTTGGCAACCGCTGTCATTTCTGCAAATGGATGGATGGATGGATGGATGGATGGATGGATGGATGGATGGATGGATGGATGGATGGATGGATGGATGGATGGATGGATGGATGGATGGATGGATGGATGGATGGATGGATGACCTCAGGGTTTTTTCCAATATTTAGTCAACTTTAAGTAAATGGACTTACATTGATAGCCAACAATAAGTCAAACATATCAAACAGTCAGTCAAACTGTACATCAAAAAATGTGAAAATTATTGCACAGTTTAACATTTATAAAAACAATTCAGAAAACTTGGATTGTTTTGCAGCATTTATGAAATATTGTCATAAAGGTGTTTATTTTTTAATAGAAAGAAGCCATAACTTCACTCATGTTTTTTCCATTGGTTTACCTCAGTTCTCTTAGTGTTCAGTTTGAACCTTAGTTCCATTGCTCAGCTGATGCACAATACCACCCGGTGTTTGCTAATTGCTGGTTGCTAGTCTGAAGGAGCTGAGTGGGGAGTTGTGGGTTGCTCTGTGAGGCAGAAGCTCAGAAGCTTTGTAACTGCAGCTCTGAGGAGAAGCTGAGCTTTGAAGGCGGGGTTAGGTCCAACCAGGTGATTTGCACAGCTGAGTGGTTTCCATGGAGATTAAAAAATTTCTCCAATATGTATGAAAGAATCAAAGGAACACCCCAGGAATGTTTTTTTTTTTATGAAGGAATAACATTAGAACTTCATATAAAGCTAAAAGAAAATAAGAGTCAATTTTACATTATAATGCCCCTTTAATTGAATTCTGGTTTGTTTAGAAAGTCCGGCTCATTTGAGGAGCCATGCAGAATCAACTCTGACGCAGGTTGTAGTCATCACCTTAGCAAGCTGTAACAGAAGAGGCCCCAGCTTTTCTCAACTCATTTGTTTGGCAGCATTTTTGCTTTGGAGTAGGAACAGCAGATTGAGACAGACTCACAAACAAGACAAACAATATGTAAGCACAGCAAGTTGTTCACACGTCAAGGAGACAGAAAGCATCGTCATAACAACAAATAGCTGGACATCTAGTGGTTTACTGAGATACGTCACAATAACAGAACACACTATAAACAGCCAATAGGAAATTGTCAATGTGCTGCAGACATGCATGACTGAAGAGTTTGATAGAAATCAGAAAAACACAGACATCAATTTGATGCAAAATCTAAAATATTTGGAATAAATGCCTTCTTGCAGCATAATTTTGATCTTGAATGTTTTCTTAACCTTAAAATATAGTGATATCTGATATTACTATTACTGCTAAGCTCGACAACCACTACTTACTGGAAATGTGTGTATATGACTAGAAAAATTATTGCAGCTGACTTCACCACTGCTTCTCTGATTCAGCTAAACTCACAATCCCATAATCCTTTTCTGCATCGCTGTCACTGTCATGTAACTAAACTAAACAAATATGGAAACACACATCAACAAAATGGAAATAAATATCATATTGTTAATATCAGCCCATTTATCGGAGTGATACCGATATTAGAGCCAATATATTGTGAATCCCTAACACCTTTGATATCTGTTTTCATTGGATTGCACTGCAAAAATACTAAATCTTAGTGAGTATTTGTGGTCCAAATGTTTTAGTATACTTGAAATAAAACAAAACTAGCTTACAAGTAACTTTTCCACAAGACATAGGAGATCGTTTTAAGTCAATAATTCCTTAATATTCATGGGAAAGTATTAGTTACATTGAGAAACTTTTTCACGAATAGCAATACATTTTAATTGTGCTATCAGTGAAAATAATCTGCCAGTGGAAGTCGTACTTTTGATCATTATTCAAGAATTATTGACCTAAACCAAGCTGATACAACTTATGAAAGAGTTGCTAGCAAGTCAGTTTTGCCTTATTTCAAATGTACAAAGATATTTGCATCAGAAACTGGTAAATGGTAAGATTTAGTATTTTTGCAAAGTAATTAGGAACAATTATCACATTATCTGAAAGAAACCTGAATTTGAAGTAAAAACGGTGACATATGAAAACCGTTTCCTACATCAAGGTGGACTATCTATCATGTCATCCAAGGTAAAGTGAACATTCCCAGCACGTCGTGTGTCCAACACAAGGTTAGAGAAGAACCAACAGAGTAACAGCGCGTCCTTGCAGCTGTAACATGCGGCCAGTTAAACAGCAGTGATGAAAAACGAAACCTCACACGGGAAGCTGAATCATCTTGATGTCTGATCTAACCTCCTCTTATTGAGATTTAGTGATCGGTTGGGGGCTCCCAGGGGCCACATGCATTAAGCCATTGCTTACATGTAGTTGTCACATGTTTTATAGCTGCCTATTAACAGTCCCTGTGACTGCTGGCCATCCTTTGACCCTTGCTGAAGCCTTGACGACTCTGCTGCGGACCACACAGATCCGTCTCAGCAGTGTAAATCCCAGAGAGCAGAGCGGCAGCTCGGCGGCCTGCCTGTACACGTCCTGCTGTGTGCTGCTGTCACCACACCTTCAGCTCCCAAACAGCACAATTATCCTGCACCCAGTGACAGAGTTCAAGGCAGCTTGAGCTGTTTGGCATGGCTTTAATTTGACTTCCACTGATGAATCTTTCAACAGCGTCAGTTAGCCCGTCTGCGGCACCATCCCGACGCAAACATGAGAGGGGCCGTTATAAATCTCACAAGGTCGCCGTCACCAGGAAACGTGCGACGTCTACAGCAGACGTTTGTGTCAGCAGTGATTTGTCAGCTAATAATGGATCTCTGCGGCAGGTTATAGTTTGTATCAACTGCGAAGGAAAGGGTGTGGGGGGAGGGGGAGCTGACAAACAAGAGGTCGACCTCTAAAACGAACAGATTTTCTGCAGGTAATGGAAATGAATGGCAGCAGAGAATGGAGCGGAGCCTGAAGAGGAATGCAGAAAGTGAGCTAAACACCTCCCACAGGTCTGCTGGGAGAGCAGGCACACACATGTGGCCCAACCGACCGGCTCCCAGGACCCGGGAGGAGGCGACACGCCGACCCAGCAGGGACTCACCGCTTTACGCCTCGAGTCTAGTACAAACCTCAGCTTCATCCACGGGCAGGATGTAATACTTAGAAATGATTTACATTTCTATACTGGACTATTTTAAAACAAAGAATTTCTAGCTTCTTTGATTTCCATCCTAAACATCCTCTCTGTTTGTGTTAGAGGCACAAAGGTGTGTTTTTCTTCAGAAACCCTCAGTAACTGTCTCCATTACGGATCCAGTTCTATGTGATATATTTAAAGAAAACTAACAAAACAATCACATTTGTCTTTAGTAAAGAAACAGCTTGTGGGAGCAGAGTTTTCTCTCGCTGTATTGGAGCATGATGTAATGCAGTGTGGTCCCTCCCCCACCTGTTGCTGTGGGTGAGCTGAAAGACAACTTTCACTGTCGCTTCAAAGCAAAAAGATTTCCAACTGAATTCTATAGTTTCCTTCAAATGAAAATTACAATAATTAAAAATTAGATAGCACTAAAAGTCAATATGTTGTGACATTTTAAAAGTAGTCAGATTGATTTTTTGTGTCCTAAATTTTGACTAAATGCAGATAGTTTATGGTGTTTATTATTATTGTTGTAATTTAAATGGTTTGTGTTTTCAGATTAAACCAAGGTTATTAATCCTCACAAATACAGAAATAACCAAATGCCCCCCAGCTGAGAGTTCTTCTAAAATCATCAACATAAAGTGGCAGCTTGTCCAGTTTCTCCAGCTAAATGGAGCCAAATGTCCCCCTGATGCTGCATGGCGCCTCATCAGAAAAGACTTTTACAATTCCCCTCACTTACAAGTACAAGGCAAATACCTGTAACAATCAATATGTTACATCGTTTTGGCAATAGGAGGAATAATTGGTTAGGTTATAAAGTTGAAGATGAAGGCAGGCGCATCAATCCAAAAATATCAGTAATATTGATATTGATATCACTACAGCGGTATGATTGATGCTAGTTTCACATGAAATTTTATTCTTATTTTTTGTTTTTTATTTAGTTTCTCAAATCGACCTAAAAACAAATTATGTTTTCTTAACCATAAGATTTTTTTTTGCACTTTGTTTTAGGGAAAAAAATGCACGCTATATTTTTATTTATTTTTCTATGTTCCTGTTTGTTGAGCTAATTTATTATTAAAACATTGTGTGGACACCTTTAAGCTTTGTCAAAATTCTGTCTGAGGTTTTAACTAAATACCTGGAGGCCAGAAGTTTGAAGGTCTGTCAAAGCATCAGTACTAGAGACACTGACCTGGTGTTCATTTGGATCGATACCAGAGCTACGCGGTGTCCCACACCTCTAACTGGAGTTTTAAACAGAATGTCGAACTGATCCAAAACATAAAGGAAAAATATCTCTTTAATCTAAATATTTCAGCAACTTATTTTCCTACGAATTGTATGAATATTATACAATTTAATTTGTCACAGAAAAGTTCTACTTTTCAGAATAAACATGTCGGATTCTTTGTTTTGTTGAGGGGGTTTTTTGTGCAAAAGTTTTCTACTCCCCTCCGTAAGAGTGTCAGCTATTAAACCTCTGACAGAGTGTGTGTGCGTGTCCTAAATTCACGCACACACTCACACGCGCGCGCGTATGAGTGTGTGCGTGAGAGAGAGAAAGAGAGATGGTTAACAATTAACCTGAGCGACCGCTGAGCCGGAGGTAACGAGGACAGGCGATGCGGAGATCAGAATGAAAACAGCAAGAGAACAGGTGTGTGTGTGTGTGTGTGTGTGTGTGTGTGCGTGCGTGGGGGTGTGCGTGTGTGTGTGTGGTGGGGGGGTGAAAGTGTGCGCGCGCCGTGAGTATGCAGGGAGAAAGTGAGAAGCAGCTCCGGTCAGGAGAAATGAAAACAAAACTGGAGGCTCAGAAACTTACAGCCAGTTGCTGGCGCTGACGGAGAGGAGCGCGCAGCAGAGCATCAGGACGCAGCGCAGAACAAGATCCTCACTCATCTCGAGAGGCAGAGGCTGGAGGTCCGACGGGCCGAATAATCCCCAGGTAAGAGGGTCTCGAAGGCCGGAGAGTAAACCAGACTGCGGGATGTTAATCCATCGTCCCGCATCCAGGGGATCCCGTCCCGTCCTCTGCCTCTGGCAGCTCCCACGCCACGGCACAGAGCGCTCAGATATATATGAAGAGAAAGTAAGTATATTTAGGAAAAGGAATTTTAACTTGATGTTTTTTAGTCTGTTTGTTTTCCTTTTCTACTGCGCATTACTGAAAGCGCGTGGAGAGGTGAACGAGCTCTTCCTCCTTCTGCGCCGGTCTGACACGCTGAGTCCGTCCCGTCCCGTCGGTTCTGCCCAGCCACATGCGCACAGCCTGAGCGGGGCCCCCCTGCACACACACCGCCGTCCCTCCGTAAGTCTGATGAGGAGAGACCGTGAGCGCTGACTTTAGCTGAGGGGCGGTGCCAGGATGGAGAGGTATGCCACCAGGATGGGAGGTTTTTTCTTCTTCTTCTTACCTAAATCTTAGTTTTCGTGAGGGGGATGAAGTAGGCGGGTTGAGTGAGCTGCTGAAGTGTTGTTTGTGTGTGTGTGTTGGGGGGGGGGGGGAGGGGGGTGTGTGCGTGTGTGTGTGTGTGTGTGTGTGTGTTTTAGAGTTCTCCTGGGAGGATGCAATAGCGCAGCCATTCACTATGCCACTCACCGCTCCTGTCCAACAGGCACACACACGCGCCTGGCTCACACCACACACACACCCACACACACACCACACACACACACACACACCACACCACACACACCTCTCGGCTTGGCCTCGCCACCAAATATTCTGTGGCTAACGTGGCTATTAAAAGCTCGGCTGCAGAATGTCTACGCTTAAAACCAGAAACATTCAAATAATCAGACAAACGACACCATTGCAGCTCTCACTCAGCAGAACTTTATACATTTAGGTAATAAACAGGGATGTGTGTGAAACTGCTGACGCTTCATGACTGACTGAGCAGTATGAGGAAAATTATTCATTCAAAAACACGGACATGGAAGTGTCTTGGTTTAAATGACATTTGATGGATTCCAATTTGTCCATAATAATGATTTATAAACTTTATTTTGTTAATATTGGTGGTCCTCAGGGTTCTGGACTGGGATCCTTTCTGTTGTCGTTGCCTTCTTTAGGCAACATCAATGTTATATTTATTCTTATGTTGGTGAAACTGTCTTTCTAAATAGTTATTGTAAGTTTGTAAAACAAATAAACAAAACAAAAAATTAAAAAAGGGGAAAAAAAGGAAATAAAAAACAGGAAAATCTGTAAATAGTTTTTAACCAGGATTGTTTCTCACTTTTCATTTAGCTCCTTAGTCAAATGTAAGCATTTGCAGTTACACCTTTATTGAAAAAATGTTACGAGGTTGTACCCAAGGTTTTCATTTACCTTAAACATGTCAGGCTGAATTATGCTAGAAGTGTGTAAAAAATGATGTAAATGCATAAAGAATCTCTGCCATCCTTGGTAATACATCAGTCTGAATCGGCTATTTATTCATATGAAGGGCAGTGAAGATGAACGAGGAAACAAGAAGGTTTTGTCTCCAAGTTCCTTAAATTCACAGTGAAAAATACAGTAAACAGTGTTTGCACAGAAATAAAGATTCACAAGATTTACTTTTGACGGGAAAAATACCAAAAATAGACCACACTTATGGAGATGACAAGACCCGACTTGTTGCTGTTTTTCTTTCATGTGGCTCAATCTGTGTGTGTGTGAGTGTGTGTGTGTGTGTGTGTGTGAGTGTGTTTTGACAGTCAATGTATGAGATGCAGTGAGATAAGATAAGCCTTTAGCATTTGTCAAGAGGAAAATCCAGAAATCGCAGGAGCAGATCATACATTTAGGTGGAATGAAATTTAAAGCAATATATAGAGTTTAAAAATTATGTTGTGATTGAATAATCAGCTGTAACACAATTGGAATAAGTGTTAATAGATGATAGATCACTGCAAACATAGAGAACTAGAGCATTTTTTAGGGACCAAGTGCATCAAATGAAGCCAATTCTTGCTGTAGATACTGAATATTATTATATTAGTAGGTCTCAAATTCCTAAAACAGATGCCAACAGTTTAGTAATTTGGGCTTTCAAATTAAAACTTCAACATTTTTCTAAATAAAAGCCTTAATACTTCATAGCTTGTTTTCAAACAAACCATAAAACGTTATTGATCCCAAAGGTAAATTCAGTAATTTATATATCTTTATTGAAAATGTAGCTTCCACATTTTAATGGAACTAAACCAGTAAGAAAAAGGTTACTGTTGATCTCTTAAAATAAAACTCAGCCAGATTCTTTTTCATAGGTTAGATTATTACATGACGGGGTTTCAAATACCCCAAGGAAGTAAAATGGTGCTGAAAAGGAGATCATGTTGGACCTTAGAAGTAAAAGTTGTGTCCATTATTGGGTTTCAGTAAAAGAAAATAGTTTCTCATGGCTCAAATAACCAACTTGATGTTCTGCTCGCTTAGCATCACATATAAAACACTGGGATGTGAAGGAAGAAGACGACTTCACATCTGGTTGGCAAACAGCTGTTTGGTGGACATTACTGCCACCAACTGGTGAGGAGTGAGGGTCAGAATGCCAATATTGTTTAAAAAATTGCTAAAAATGACGTGAATTATCAATTATTTATATTTGCATACAGTTTACTACCATATTAATACAGTACTCAGTATTCAGCACAAGAGCTATTGTGTGATTGTTTTATTTTCAGATATTTTACTGCTCAAAAATGTGAAAGAAGCCACTGTGTCACCATGGCTGTTTGGCAGAAACAATAAAAGAAAAAAGTATAATGCATAAAATTAATTAAAAAAATCTAACCCATGATTTGTATATTACTTTTAACTAAATCACTGCTGAAGTATTTGAGTCGTATGGGCCTGGAATTGAATTGTAAAGTTCTTTACAAAACACAGCAGATTTATCCGTTTTATGTAAATCATGTCTTACCCTTAAAAATATAAAATACAATATGCAGTGAGTAATGATTTATAGCAGTTTCTTAAACTGACACAATTTATAAAAGAAAAAGAAAACTAAACATGTGTGAAAGTGAGACTTTGCTGCTGTTTCAGTCACAACACAAAGATCTGGAAAAACCTCAGTGAGAATTCAGAGACAGGAGGTTTCATCAGAAGGTTTTCTACTCACAAGTCAACCTTAGTCTTGTGTGTGTACGCGTGTGTGTGTGTGGGCGTGTGCGTACGCGTGTGTGTGTGTGTGTGCCAGTGTTGCTGCTGGTGGCCATGATGAGTTGGGTGTTTGTGTGTGTGTTCACTAATCTCATTTCAGTTCAGATAGCAAAATATTTAACCTGCTGGGACACCACAGTACATAAGGCCCACTGATCTACCACACACACACACACACACACACACACACACACACACACACACACACACGCACACACGCACACATGCAAAAAGTGTTTTCCCCCTTAAAAAATTCAATTTACTTTTGCGTCAAACTTGAACATTTCAGATTGTCAAAGAAATGTTAAAATCAAACAAACATCAGCTGTGCATTCTCGAACGTTCTTGAACGTTAGCTTGTTTGCCAAGAAAGTCTGGTTTGTTTGGTGAGGTGTGAATGCACAATCAAACTATGATATGGACCAAAACAGCAAACTCTGGTCCGCCAATAAACCTAGGTCTCCCTACAGCTGAAGTGTGAACACCAAGCGGTCAGAGACCGCTCCAAAAAAAGAAGTGGACTACAGCACAGGGCATTCTGGGTAAACACAACCAAAACAAACATGTGTCTAGTGCTAGCAGGAGAAATGACTCGTGGTCAAAAGAGAAATCCTACAACCGCTAAAATCTGATGCCACTCTGTTTTTGTTTAAGGAAGTTGCGCTCAGTGTCTTCTTCAGAGGTCTTTGTATCATTTCTTTCAATTGTTCTTGGTGCAGCGCCACCACAGGCGAAGGGAGGAACTGGTTGCTCAAGGTGTTTGGTTGACATGACAGTGCAGTATGAAAGCAATTTGCTCCAGCAGAAAATGTAACAAATGTTGCAGTTTTGCTCCTCAGTCAAACCAAGTCTATCGGACGATCAGGTGTGAAAACCCCCTGAGTCTTCTTTCTAGACTGGGAACATCTTGGCCTCCTCCAGAATGATGTGGAGAGAATCACTCAGGAGAGGAATGTCAGTTTCTCCCCTGGACTTGTTGCCTGTGCTCACTAATCTTGGATCAGCAGAAAATAGTGGATGGATGGTATATTGACACATTACACCTCTTTCATTTCATACACTTCATGTTCATACATACACTTGTATTTATTTTAAATTTCAAGGGCTTTATTGATAGCTAAAGTTGCTGACAAGGTCATTCTCTCAAAAACACGAAAAACTGAAATAGTAGAAAGCAAAGTGATGTGATGGGCTGATGTCCCACCTGTACACTAACCACCTGTTGAGATCTCCACAGAGAGAGGCAAATTCCAATACAATGAAGCATCATCATCATCATCATCATCATCATCATCATCATCATCATCATCATCATCATCATCATCATCATCATCATCATCATCATCATCATCATCATCATCATCATTATCATCATCTAAAAATAAAGTAACAAAGTTCTAATAAATTTAAAACTCAAATCAATAAAACAACACAAATAAGCAGATAAAAAGATACAGTAGACCAATAAAATCAATACCACTAAAGCTTAGGTAAAATCAAGTCTCAGTTCGGTTGAAGGCCAATGATTGGAAATAAGTTTTCAGACATGTTTTAAACATGTAATTCAGCAATTACCTACAGATTATATGGATCATAAGTTCATCTTTTCAACCATTAATAATAAAATAAAAAAATAATAACTGGACAGGAAAAATAAAATTAGTTCATCTGTTACATCTTGTCCTGTTTTCCTCATTTTCAAGGTTGAATCAAAATTATGCATTTTTGTTTCCTAAACACTGAAGCACAATAATCTTACATTTTTAATGCATTATAAATATGTTCTTGGTGAAAGTCTTTGCATTGCTTTCTTAAATCAGTGGCAGTAGGATTCTTTTTTTCTCTAAGATGAAGATGTGAATGAACTGATCTCACTGAAGAGTCGACGTGAACCAGGAAGTAAATCTTCTAACTTGTGTTCATTCAGTTTGAGTAAAGCCAACACGCCGCCAGGATGTGTGGCTGCTGAGGAGATCCAAGTTTACAGCTAGTGAAAGGAGCTATTATCCCGTCAAACTCAAGATATCTGGGCTCACTACATGCAGACAGACAACACACACACACACACACACACACACACACACACACACACACACACACCCGCCCACTGACTGTGTGAGTTCAAGACACATAGGGAGGCATGGACAGGCCTGACCACATGAACTATATTAAAATGGGGTCGAGAGAGAAAAGGTCAAGCAAGGACGTGTTCCCCTTACGACGTCCCCATCTCCATGGCAACTCGAGCTGGCATACATGCCCATTGCGAAGGCATTCTGGGAAAGCACAGGTTTTATATTGCCCCTGGCTTTACACTCCTGTGCTATCACCCCGGTAACGCTAATGCTGCTTGGCCTTCTAACATTTACTCTTAGGCGACACACAGTCACGCACAAATGAACTGTTGAATGTGTACACACACGCACACTCACACACACACAGACTCACACACACACACACACGCACACACACACACACACAAGTAGCAGACAATGTGTGACAAATCTGACAAGTCTCTTCCTCTCTCCCGGTTTTTCCAGCAGTCTGTATCCAGAATGGATCACACTCAACTGTTGTGGAAACTCCGTTCATTCTAAGAAAGTGTGTTATACCTGTGTGCTAGGTAGAAAAGAATCCCGGTGAAAACCAGACCATTATTTTACATCTTGCTTCGTTCAGTGAGTCCAGACCCCTGGCTGTAGAGAAATGACAGCTGAGATGTTGACTCTTTCTTTAGGCTCTTGTGGCCTTTATTTGAAATGCTGAGTCAGGAAAGTAGGTAAAGAGAGAGAGGGAAGACATGCAGCAAAGGTCACCAGGCCAAGAATCCAACCTGCGACTGCTGGATCAAGGAATAAGTCCTCTTTACATGGGTTGTGCTTAACCCCCTGCGCCACCACATCACCCAGTGAACAACATCTTTTCCAGCAACAAACCGTCTTAAACTTTCCCAACTGCTCAGTATTTGGAAGCGTGGCAAACACTGACTGAATGGCTTCGTTCACTTCCTCCGCTGCCAATGCCAAACCACAAGATTCTAAAACAGCGCAGACAATCAACGTCATCGTTCACAACTACTTCTTCTGTTTGCTGATTGACCCTGCTGAAATTCTGCTGGAGAAATCAAGGTCAGTAGGAGAAATCCAGAGCCCTAAACGGAGATGAGAATCAAGTGGAATTGCTTAGGAAAGCAATGAATGAATGAAGCAGCAGACAACTCCTTCTCATTCACATTTTTACACCAGGTCTCACATAATTGACAGTCTTTATTAAAATGTATGTCCTTATCAAATTCTAGGGAAGAAATGTCAAACAAATTTTTATTTTGGCCAATATCAAGATCATGAATGTCCTCATAGGGCCGGGTGAAAGAAAATGTATTGACAAAACCCATCAATAAATGCATGTCTGCATTCGAGACATGCTATATTTCTATAAAGTTCTATATTTTTTAAAACTGAAAAAATATAGAACACCTATTCACATTCACACCGATTTGAACCGCTCTGATTTTATTGATAAAATGAAATGTAATTATACAACTCTTTTCTCGAAGGCTCTATTTATGTGTCCCTAGAGTCTAGAGGCCTTATAAAAACTGATTTCTCTTAGAGTTTGAGACTCTCTAAGAGTTTTCATACTGGCTTTATCACTGGGCACAAATTTCAGCAAAGAAGGATTCTTTATTTTTTGTACAACTCAGGGTTAGTTTGGTTTAAAGTGGGGAGAGCAACATTCCAAGCCTTGAACATCTCACAGATCATTGTTCAGTCTATCATTTGATAATAGAGAATCGCACAACTGCAAACTTACCAGGACTTACCGCCTGAGCCAATGACCTCATTATTTGACCCAGGTTTGTTGAAGCAAAAAGCGCTAAAAGCTGCAGGAACATCAAGCCATCCAACTCTTCCATGTTTTCATGTATTCCACAGAGTAGGAATAAAAGTTATTATGAATTAATCAATGGTGGATTGATGGATTTTATTAACTAAAGATTAATTGATTAGTGGCCATTTTTCCTAAACAACAGACAACCTGAGTTTTTTTTGGTACTGTCTTTCTATAACATGAAAGGTCATTTTTTATAATATGATGAATTTTAAGAAAGCACATCGATATATATATAAAAAATATTGTCAGCTGTAATAAATACTGACAGGTTAATAATGTGAGAACAAAAGACAATATTCACTTTCTTCTTAGACATATTTATAAAATATGTCTAAGAGTCTGTCCCAGTCAGCCTGCGACTGGGACAGACATGGATCCCATGTCAAACTCCAGGCCTCCAGAGCCAGAGCTCAGGTACTGCAACTTTTAATCTGTCGCTACGGTGACAGTACTAAAATAGGCCTTAAAAGATATTAAATTTAACTTCAAACTTTCTGTGTTTAATTTATTCTGATCTGATTGGAAATAAAGCACATACCAGAGCCATTTGACTGCAGTGAAGTGCCAGTAACGGAGTGGAAGCCCAGAGCTCCAGGGACCGGAGGGCAGAAACTCCAGAGAGGATCAGCTCAGCTAGAAATCTGGAGCCTTTTAAATAAAATGTATTCCTAGAAAAAAAGCAGAGATGTTTTAAGTAAAATCTTGATCTTGAATATGACTGAAACTTTAAAAAAGTCAACTTGACATAGTCCGAGGTTAAACAAGCACACATCCACACTGAAAAAAATAACAAAACAATCAGTGTTGATCTTAGAAATCAATGGTGACACCATGCTCTTTCTCTCGGCTCTCACAGGTCCAGTTTTTCATCAGGCAGTGAAAGCCAGCTATCAACAGAAGAATCAGAACGGCGGCTGTTGAAAGTGAAATGAACTAATTTGGTTATTTGGTTTTCTGATGATCCAACGCTTCGTTGTGGGTTTTTTCCCCCATCTCAGCAGCTCCTCACACGTGCGGTTGTTGTTTTTTGTCTCACTGCTGAAGTAGCTGAGCCGCCCCACGGGGAAATCTGCCTGACTGCTTTGAAAAAACACTTCATTTCCTGTCGCACAGATGATCCAGATTTAAATTCAATTGAATTTCCCCTGTGCTTTGCTTTCTCTCCTTCTGCCCGTTTTTTTTTTTTTTTTTTTTTTCTGCTGCATTTATCATGTAGTTACTGATTAGCCTGGCTTGCTGTGTCCTTTGACCTCTAAAGGACCCCAGCCATAACACAGAGGTCAGAGGTCAAACGCCCTCTGGTCTTCTCTCTGCATTTGCTTTGTTGCTCATCTTCCTCATCCTCCCTTTCGTTTCATCCTCTTTTCTCGTTCCCCATAAAGAGACGCTTTCACAGGGGGTTTTTGTGGAAAAGGTGGAGTGGTACATTGAATCTGTGAGGTGGGTGTGTGTGAGTAAAGTGTGTGTCGGTGTGTGTGTGTGGTGTCACGAGGGCTGTCAGGGGTTACAGCAGTAAATGAACAGCTGAGTGGTGATTTAGTCTGTATAAAAGCAGTCCAACTGTCATAACAAAGACGCTTTGACAGCAGGCCAATAGGAGACAATGAGGAGTCACTGGTCCCCAGGAGGCCCCCAAAGGCCCCTTTGGACACATGTACCACACACACACGCGCACCCCCACACACACTCGCCCACGCACACACACACACAGACAGACAATGGCTAGTCAGCAGCAGTCTCCCAGAGGCCTTGTGAGGGTGAAGGTCCAGGGGCCAGACTGAGCTCAATTGAAAGGACCCAAGAGGCGTCCGTGACAAAGCCTGACAGGCGTCAGAGGGCCACTGCGGTCGGTGGGTCGCCATGTTCCCCTTCATCTTTACGCTGAGCCAGTGATGTACAAGTAACAGAAATACACATTAATGTTGCTTTTTACTGCATTAAAAATACACAATAGTCTTTTTTGTAATTTATTAGATTAGGGCCTACATGATATGTTACAAACATATCCACACACCACATCTTTACATTTTGTCATGCTATGACTTCAATATTGAGGGAATTTCATGTGGACAACTTACTGACCTTCAAATTCCACTAACTGGAATTCTGAAAATAAGTTTGCTTAATACAAGGGTGTCCAAAGTGCGGCTCAAAGGCCATTTTTAGTCCCTTGACTGATTTTGAATGGCTCCCGACTGTAACAGAAAAGTGATTCTTATTTTGCTCGTCCATTGCAGCTGGTTAGTGGATGCTGATGGATGCTGATGATCAGAGTAAAATTAATACCAACATAATTTTCTTTCATTGGAAAGTGTGAAGTACGACAGAAAGTATTCCTATTTTAATAACCAAGCTTTTATAATAAGCAGAAGCACGTCAAATCCAGAGACTTTTTTTGGTAAGCCGACTTTGCTTCTCCCAAATGAGTTTTCAGTTAATTCATTGAACTTGGCTAACCATTCGTTTTGAAACAATTAAGCTCAAACTTATTTGAAAAACAGATACCTCTCTTTTAATACAGCAAACGTGTAAAAATACTTTTTAAAGTTTTGAGTTTATGATGAAAAACATCCCTTGACTATAAAAAAATAATAATAAAGTGGACTATGTTATTTGGTTGATTTTAGTTATTTGGCAGTGACTTTGACTCAAATATTTTGGCCCACATGACACAAAGTTTCAACAACCCTGGCTTAATAGAAACACATGAATTCAAACCCAAAACCCTCACTAACTACTATTTCCTCAGAGTAGGCGGGGCTTATCGAGCCAAGGCCTGATGAAGATAAATGATGAGCTCCATAAATGAGCTCCATCATCATTTATGATGATGGAGCTCATGGAGCATATTAATAATTCAGTCATGAATTATTAATATGTCTCATGTGGTTGTTTACATCCATCACTACCATGATTTTTTATGATTTATCACATAAGCAACTTATTCACATGTGATTTTAATTGCACTTCATATTTAATAGAAACATCACAATTTGGGATTTTTTGTTTTTCAACATATGAGGAATATTAAAAAAGTTTTGTGCACATCAGTAAATTTAGTGTGTAGCTCTGCCATTATGTTCAGGTTCATGCTGGATGGCACACCACTGTCCCAATCAGCTTCAACAAATGTCTTTGTCTGAAGAGATGCATTCCCATAACATGATGCTGCCACCACCATGTTATGTGCAGTATTATTTTCTACCAAACAAAGTGCTGCCTATAGGCCAAGACAACATTTGGTGTCAGTGTCTTCTGACCGATGTATCCGCCTCCGTGTGTTTGCTTAGTCCCATGATTTTTAATTTTTTTTAAAACAAACTCTGTTAAAGAAAGTTTAGATTGGTAGAACAATAAATGTTGCTGCACTTTGATTCTCCAGATGTCGTGTGGGGCTCTTGGTTCTTCTCTGGCAGACTTGCAGTAGTGCACTCTTTAATTTTCCAGATGACGGGTTAAACAGAGCCTCATGAGAGATTCACAGGTTGGTATATTGTTTTATAACCAAACTCTGCTTTTAGTTTCACCACAACCTTGTCTGCTGTGTTCCTTGGTCTTTATGATGCTGTTTGTTCTCCATGTTCTCTGAAAATCCCTGTGGACGCCCTGAAAGGCAATAATAAAAAAAAAAAAATCTTTTATTGAAGGAAATTCTGTCGTGCTATTTTTCTAATACTTTTTTTCCGTTCTCATCCAACACAGAGGAAAAGAAATACATATTTCAGGATTTTATTTTTCACTTTTTCTTCCTTTTTGCTTAAGGCCTGAATGGCAAGTGGGGGGAAATTATTTTGTGGCAAAATATATGAGTAAAGTATTTTTTGGAGAAAAAAATACAGACTCAGAAAAATCACAGAATTCCTTTTTTTTGTTCACTTACCCTTCAGGACTTGAGCTAGAGGGAAAAAATAAGATAAAAACATTTCCCTTTTCCACTGTTGGCTGTCTCCTGTGGAAATGAAAGAAATATATTTTTAATAGTCAGAAACACTTGATAGAAAATACAAAAAACCCAAAACAACAACTTTACAATATTTTCATCTAGAGACACGACTTTTAAAGTGAAGTGAAAAGATAATTTGTTAAGAACTTTTCCGACTTGCCCTTCTGGGCTTCCATACAAACCTCTGAGTCCTTCACAGAACTTGATTCATACTGCACTGTGAAAACAACCGCCTCTAATTTACTGTAAAATACCAGCAACTATGGCTGCCAGAATTTTACACTATAAATGTGATCAAATTTACATAGTAAAATTTTAAAAATACATATTTTACCATAGATTAGAGACTTTTCTACAGTGTAGGATTAAATAAATCACATTATTGTTTAACTCATTAGGTGATTTTAACAAGCAGTTTGTTGGACTGGAGTTTATTCAGGAGTGTACAAGTAAATCTCTTTGTCTAATCTACAATTAGACAGAGCAAGTTTCTATCACTATGTATTCACGTGAGTCAACAGTCTTCATGGCAGCTCTGTTCTGCTGAACTACTACTTTCCTTTTGTAGCTTCAGTAAAGCCTTCACCCTAATCTCCATTCAGAAAGATCCCAAATAGATTGCTGGGGGGGTAAAAACAACCAGCACCCTTTTTCATATTGATTCTCAAAACTTCCTGATTTTGACAGAAAATAATTTACTTTTACTAAAATTAAGCACTCTGATGTATTCTATTGTCACTATTAAAGGGTGACTCCCATCATTCTTCAGCCCCCAATAACCACCATGTGAAGCAGCTCAGAAATCTGTGTAGTTTTTGTTTAAATGTCCTCCATCCCATTACGCTCCGGTTAATCATCCTCCTGCTCAGAGTAAAGAGCGTTCTAAGAAGAGTTCTCACAGTCGCCCTCCAGCCTGCTACTCATCCACCTGCTGTGGCTTTGGACAAACGTAGGCTTTCAGAAAAAAGCCAAAAGTGACCACACACTTCACCATAACACACACACACACACACACACACACACTCACTCACGGTGTGAAAGTGGGTAAAATCAGCAGCTCCAGTGTGTCTCTCGCTCAGCTGGTGAAGCCAGTGGACTAGGGCTTTGATGATGAGTGAACAAGTCAGGATGAATGGTTTCTAAAGAGCTAGTGTTATGTCAAATCGACGGTTTGAGCTTTACATTATGTCATAATGTTATTCTCTCATCAAAAACATTCCTGGAGTGCTGCTTTGATTCTTTTATGCATGTTGGGATTACCAAATCTTTTGGATTATGAAGAATCTTTTGTCTGCACAGCCCTGCCTGGAAGTGTTCTCTATTTTATTACCAGGAACAGTTAGTTGTTGCTCTCTGTGATTTAATATAATACAGAAATAATCTGTCTTTGCTTCGTAAAATTCTGTCTGTTTTGGACCAGAACACTCAACAAGCACTAACTGGAACGTTCAGGGAACATTCCCGGAGGTTTCTGTGAAGAATGGACAATTTGTGCAAGCTAGACGGAAAATGTTCCCTGAACGTTCTTCAAAGTTAGCATTCTATGTAACCTTTAGAGAACATTCAGGGAACATTCTTTGAAGGTAAGAAATCTTCTCGCTTTGAGGAAACCCTCAAGGGACGTTCCCTAAAGTCTGCTTGAAGGTTATTTACAACTCTAATAGTGTGACCTTTGGAAAGTATTCCCTGAATGTTCCTGGGAAGAAAGAATTGTGAAACTGTTTTCTATTTATTTATTTATTTTTACATTTCTTCTATGAAACTATAAATATAAATATCCCATGTGCAAGTCATATGATTTTTTCCCCCACTGGGACATTGTACACCTTATTCTAATAGAGTCATTTTGCACTGTCACCAATATCTGTTGAAAACAATTGGCTTGACAGAGATGCTGTGTTCACCTTATGGACTCACAAATACAGTGGATTCATGCTTCAGGAACTTCAGCTGTTTTTTAAATCTTGAATAAATTGAACCCCAAACATTTTTGATGTAATACTTTTACAGAATGTTTTTTTTTTCATCAAATGAGAGAACTGTTGGTGCTAGGCTAACAGTTGGTAACTAGGCTAACTGTTGGTGCTAGGCTAACTGTTGGTGCTAGGCTAACAGTTGGTAACTAGGCTAACAGTTGGTGCTAGGCTAACAGTAGGTAACTAGGCTAACAGTAGGTAACTAGGCTAACAGTTGGTAGCTAGGCTAACAGTTAGTAGCTAGGCTAACTGCTGAGATAGTTTTAAGCCCTTGAATCAATTTAATAAAAACAATGATGTTATCATTCCTGATGCAATGTACAGCACAATGAATATTTGTCATGTTTAAAATCTGTAAACCACTTTTAAACTAATACACCATTTAAAGGTAGTTCATTGAAGTTAGTGTGAAGTATCAGTAGCTGCTGGTCATTTGACCTCTTAAGTTTTTCTAACTCCATTTACATATTTCACTTTAACATTAAGTGTGTTTTAAGGAGAAATTTTGTCACAACATAGAAACTAAATCTAGATGAAAACCTTTAGCTAACACCTAAAAACACACATTGATGATATTAAGGAAGGGAGAGAACGTTTCTAGAAACGTCACCCTGTTCTCTGTTCTAATTAAAGATTTAAGCCAATAATATGTTTATTGTAGTTTTGATTCCTTCTTTATGTCCTCCCTGTACCTAAATGTCTTACCGACAGCCAATCTCTGGATTGCTGTGGAATATCCAATTTGGCATTTTCTTTATGAGGACTAGATTCTGGGTCATCAAAGTGCTTAATCATCAAACCTTTTACTTATAATCTTTTCAAGTCAATACAAACATATTTTTGTCTTGAGACCTTAAAGATGCTTTAGTGGCTCCTGCTTTTGAAATTGTTTTCCTCTTTTCCTTTTCTGTCGATCCTAAATATTTTTCAGAATCTAATCTGTATAGGATTATGAAACCAATAGATTTGGTTCAGTTAGGTGATTAAATGTGTTCAGCAAAATGTGATAAGTTCAGAACAATGAACATTCAACTTTAGGATGTTTTGGCTTTTATCTAAAGCTTTTAACACTTGTTATCATTACATTTTATCAAGTAAGCTTTAACAATAATAGGACCAATGGCTTGACATCATTCAATCAAATCAAATTTGATTTGTATAGCACATTTCAGCAGGAATTAATTTCAAAGTACTTCACATCATAAACACAAAACCACAAATTCATACAACATAGGATCAACAATCAATACATGACATTAAGTCAAGTGCCATCACTAAATTTGTAATTGATTACGTTTCATATACGACTCTAAACAGGTGGGTTTTTAGTCAAGATTCAATGAAGTGTGAATTTAACTGTCCTTGCAGGATCCTGATAATTATGTAATAAATGAATATTAAACTTGTAACACTATCAAGGTACAAGTCATGTAAATCATTTGTTTTTTGTTGGCTTTCTGAAGATAGGACTTTGTTTTCTACTGTGCAAATAAAACTCCAGTGAAATATTGTTACACTTAAATGACTAACTGAAGATAGGCAGCTTTGTTTGGTGTCACACTCTTGATGATCGGGTTCACCCAACTCCAGGGAGAAATATTGATTAAATGATGTTTTCTTGCCAGAACCTTTGGGGGGTTTCTGTGTTCATGCACAAACACACTTACAGCTAGCAATAGAGGAGGAATCCTGAAAACCCGGAAGAAAAGCTTCGACCCAGAGGAAGATCAGCAGAGCCGGTTCTCTTCAGTACTGAATGTGGTTCTTACAGCAGGACAGAAGCAGAACTGACAGACCCTCAAGGCATCTAGATCGCTGCTGGCTCTGGTAGCACTTGGCTTTTTCCCTCCTCACATTTACTGGCTGTGACTTCCTCTGATTTTAGTGACAGAAGCCACAACTATGCATGTGTTTATTCCTCAGCATCACTCACCGGCAAACTATTTCCTCACTAGCTTGCAAAAAATAAATAAATAAATAAGTGAGTATTCTGTGCTTGTGTGTGCGTGGGAGTCTTGTCTGTCAGCACTGACAGTTTCATTTTCACTGTAATTTTTCCTGGAGCATCAGTTTTTTTATTAGGTGTGTTTTTTTAACAATCTAATTCCTCCCCCCTCCCCCCCATCCCCGCCCCCTGCTTTTCCCCCATCTGTACTTCCTTTCAAACATCAGATGTTCTCTTACTGTCTTAAAGCTTGCCAGCTCAGGGAGTGGCATTTTACTGAGCATTAAAACGTATTCAGGTTTATGTTGTTGGTGCCTGTAGATGATGAGCAACTGTAATGATGCTTATTATGTATTTCACAATTCATAACAAGGCCAGCAGCACTAACAATGACTTTGGGCCCGTTGAACTCTTCAGTAATCAAGTTTCATGAATCATACGTGACTCATCATGCACCAAAGGGAGCTAAGGAAGCTCATGAGCAATTTCTTTTACAAAATTAAAGTTCACTGACCTCTCAGTAAACAGGGTGACGTGTATCTGAGGCCAATGCTTCCTAGACCACATTCAGAAACATTCTAGGACACAGTTCAGTTTATTTATATACCTGCACCTTCAATTGACAAATGTATTTGCAATCAAGAAAACTCTCCAACTGGTCCTAGTTATTAAACAGTGCATAAAGTTCAGTTCATTATTCAAATTGATTTGAAAAATTTTGATCTAAGGAAATCCAGCAGATTGCATTAAGAAAAGTAGAAAGTTAGGAGATGGAGAACCTTTAGTTGTTGGCAGCAAACAGAATGCCAGCAACTATTTGGTGTCATTTTCTTTGAAACACAGAGACTTTGCCCTAGAGGCCGTGGTGACATCAGATGATCAACATGTTTCAAACTGCAACATACCCAATATAATCGAAACTAATTCACTCCTCAACAGCAAAGCAGTCCAATATTTGGTGGGTGTGGCCTATTTTCTCCACAGTGCACCTTACAATCTTTAAAACAAACTTGTTAGGATCCTAGTTTGTTCTGAGTTTTGGGGTTTGATTTAATGATTCCAGTTTCATCATCATTCTGTGTGCCTTAGATTAGATCTAAGGTCTTAGGCTGATCTTTGAAAAGATCAGTTGATTTTATTTTTTCTTTAGTTCAGCCCTTTATTAATTATTCTTTATTATGTTTATTTCTTGTGTCTAGATATTCTGTTACTCTAGTTTAACTATGTTCCTTATGACGAGTCATTCTTAGATCAGGGGTCTCAAACTCCAGTTCCCAAGGGCCACAGTCCTGCAACTTTTACTGCACCACACCTGAATAAATTAATTAGGTCGTTAAGGCTCTGGAGAACTGACCTACACAAGAAGGAGGTAATTAAACCATTTTATTCCAGTGTTTTGTACCTGTGGTACATCTAAAAACTGTAGGACAGCGACTGGAGGACTGGAGTTTGAGACCCCTGTGTTAGATTCATTTCCTAATCCCCTGTGTATTCTCCCTCACCCCTGTGTCACTTTCTCTGTTTCTCACTCCCCTCACACCTGCAACCCATTTCTAATCAGTTATCTGTTCTTTGTTCAGTAATCAACCTCCCCAGTTTATGTAGAACTCATTCTGATTCACCTCTTCCTGATTCCTCTCATTTATTCTTGTTACTTCTCTGTGTCTTCCTGGTTTCTCGTTCCCTGTTCTTTTTTTTGTATGCTTATTTGCTTTTTTATTATTAAAGAGAATTCAGGATTCCAGCTCCTGTTTGCGTTTTGGCCCAACCACAATCTCACTGCTCATAAAAAAACTGGTGCTCAACCTTTTTATGGACCAAAGAAGTTCAGGCATAGATCTTTGGGTTTGTCATGCACCAGCACCAAGCAAATGCAGCTTTGCTTTTTCTGCTTTTTGTTCTTCACATTGACATCTTTGCCACCAAGAAAATGTCTTATACATTCCTCTTGCTCTGACTTCAACTGGTCAATATTTGCAAGTGTAACCAACATGGTGTCCAAGTTCACACTCACTTCCTCCGGTGCCATTTCAAAACTACAACTAAGGCAGATTACGATTCTGAAACTCTGTCATTGTTCAACTCCTCCTTCTCTTGAGTGATATATTTGGATGACGATCTACCAGAGAAATTGAGCTGAATGGGGGAAATCCCAGCTGTGAAAAACCAACTACTGTGAAACACGGCGCTAGCAGCATCATGCTGTGTGGATGCCTACCTTTAACAGGGACAGGAAGGCTAGTCAGAGCAGACAGCAGGATGGATGGGGCTAAATTCAGTCCTAACCAAGAATATAAATCTGAGACTGGGCAGATAAATCCCATACAAACCTGTACCACACACACACACATCCAGTGTCCTAAGCCAAAAACAGCATTTCCCCTCATGGGGATGAAGGAAATGTTCCCACAAAGAGCAGTGGTCCCCATAACCCCACATTGTAGACAGACATAGGTTCCCATAAGGATATAAAAACCTGGTTCACATACATCCAGCCAGCCATAAAACCTCTGGGCTCCAGAGACAAAGGCTTGTCATGCTTTGGTGGGGTCCTGCCACTAATCCACACAGCATTAAGGGCTGTAGACAGCAGACACACACACCCAGATCCCCCCACACCCACGCACACACACACACACCCACGCACGCACAGACAGACCAACACAGAGCACATCCTATGTGAAGGAGAAATCCGACACATGCAGTGCCTGGATTTGTGGAACCATGCTAACACACACACCCTCCACACAGATGCAGACGCTGGTGTTGTGTAGCCGGGCCGGCCGGGTGTGAAGGCCATGCAGAGCTACTGGCGACAAGTTGGACAGAGGAGATGTCTCACTAAGCCTAATCACACGACAGAATGCTGTCTAGGTCACCTGACCGCCAGACCTCTCGCCGCTTGTGTTTGGGTATATGCTTACTTATCGACATGTAGGCTTTGAATGTGTGCGTGTGTGTGAACTGCGGGTTCATAATTGGGGCTTATCGCCCTGAACAGGGCCGAAGAAGAGGTGCCAGAGTGGGATTGAGAGCGTCTGACCGAAGCTGGAGTTGAATGGGAAGCGAGGAGGGGACGCTGTAATGACTCATCCACATTCTTACTGGCAAAGCCTGACATATTCCGTAGACTGAACACTGTCCTTCCTACAAAACTCAGCATCAAGAAAGATCAAAGATAGAAGGAAAGTCTTTTTTTGTTGTTTACGTTTGATCTAGCCTCCTCATCTGTTCAGATTCTCTGCAGTCTGCTTCCACTGATGGGTTCCGTTTGCGCCTGCTAACAGCTAGCAGATTGGAATGACAGTCGGTTTTATTAGCATATAAAATACTGGCCAACCTTTATCGCCGCACGTCCAAGTCGATAGAAGCAAGACAAGTTTACAGGATTTCACTCGCCTCAAGCTGAGTTTCCATACGATTGTCAAAAATATGAAGCAAACATGGTGAGATTTATGGGAGGAGAAAAGATAAATCACATTTTCCATAAACAGGGTCACATTCTGTAATGTTTCCATGAACTTCTTCTCCTTATAAGATTCTCTAAAAACATGAATGGAAAGAAAATTCAAATTGGAAGATAAGTTGTCTACCAGTTTGATTGGAGGACACAAAGACATCATCCTGATTTCGGTTTCGATGTCAGTGCCAAGAAAATTAAAGGCGCCTATAAGTTGAGTTAAAGTGAATCCAAATCTAGAGATGAATTCTGGCAAATACAGAGATCATGTAAGAGTGGAGCTTGGAAAAACAGCTGGTCAGGGTCCCCAGCTTCATATCATGGGAAAACATGACATAAGCCAATGATTCAGTTGTTTTGAAAATCATCTTTTGAAGGAATAACCTAAATGAGTTGCTTTCTGTTTAACGTTTAATTTAGTCAGCGTTCAATTTTCCTTGTATTGCTTCAGTTTGCACAGATTTGCAGGTCTTTATATCTGCACAGCTTTCCTGAAGTGTTGCTTTTACCCAAAGTGATTCTTTTTCTTTTAAGCCATTCTCCTACAGATATGCTGCTGTATTGAGATCATTGTGTTGTATCATGACTTAGTGTGGACAAAGATTCATTCATTTAACCGTTCCTGGTTAGAGTTTTGGGTCTGATTCATGTTAAAACATCTTTTCAATCACGCCAGGTTTCTTTACTTTTCTTTGTGAGTAAAAGGTCACAATTGTTTTTACATTTTTGTGTGTTTAGTACATACAAGTTTGTACTTCTATGTACTAAACATAGAAGACCACTTTCATAAATTTTACCAACAAAGAGATCATTTGTGGAAGTGAGGAATTTTACTTGTTCTGTCTTTTTTTCAGTTCTGCTGCACTTCACTCATTTAGAGGTATACTGCGAATTAAGTTTCGGTTAGGATTAGGAATAGACTATAGTTAGGGTTAGGAACAATGTCTGGGTTAGTCTTAAAGGCAGTTACTAAAGTGAATGGAGGTCAATACAAAGTCCTCAATTGGATAAAAGTACAAGGATGTGTGTGTGTGTGTGTGTGTGTGTGCAGTTGTATATATTGTGTGTGCTACTTCATATTAAAAAATAGTTATGGTCATCATCATCAGTTTTTACCTCAATTTAACAAAAATAGTTTTAGTGTGTAACTATAACAGGAAAGGAGGAAGCAGAGAAAAACAATCAGTACTATGGAATAAGTTAAAATCTTAAAAGAAAGATCAATAATGTACTTCATCTTGAAAACCACTTAAGTTTATGTACAAAACTAAATCATTTAGAAATGTTGCTAAACAAATCATTGTTTGTCTTCAAGCCAAACTCCAACCCTAAAAGTTTTTTTTTATTTATTTTTTTAATGCTGATTGTTATCTCGGGTCTTCCTGCTAAACAGAGTGACAGATTTGGAAAGCCAGGTAGAACTCACAGTTCATCTGTTAACAGAAACTCTTTGAACACGTTCTTCAGTGGATGAGAGGCAGATGGACGGTTTTGTCTCGGGTCCAGCATCAGGAAAGCCTCAGGCGAATCAGGAGACACTTTTACAGAAATTCTTCTTTTTTATAAGTTCTAACTGTCAGCGGCTCTCTTCCTTTCCCTGCCATGTAACAGGACTGTCATGGAGGGAATCTGGGAGGAATTTGGCTCTGAGGCCCAGAAGGAGGTTTTCCATGATTAATTGCCCGCTTGCAGTTTTCTGTAGAAGGAGGAAAAGAGAACGTTCATGTAGATCAACTTTTAGAGGGAAATATGAAGGATGGAGATACAAAATATGTGTTCCGTGGTGTAAAGGTGTACGGCACTGAAAAACGTTGTTAACGGACGAACTGACTTAGAACAGAACAACAACATTGTCTGCCCACACGTATTCCTAACACTTGCTTTGGGCACTTTAGCAGTCCACTATTAATCCACTGTCAGTGGCTTTATCTATAGAGAAGTTAGTCTGCTTTGGTCATTTTAACAAGTAAAGATCTATGGATTCAAACTGGTAAGTAACTTCAATGCATCATAAAAGAAATCAAGTTACATGAGGAAAAGCTGTGGGATTTATGTTTCTTTAAAGGGAGCTGGAGTCAGTTCCTTTAAAGAGCCGTTCAAAAGTGGTGCCCATTTTCTTAAAATATATTTATTTCAAGACACTCAATTGATGGCACTGAGCTCAGGTCTTCAACCAGACGCCTGAGAGTTTAAGGGTCCTGTGCTGATTCTTAGCTGTTCCTGCACTCTCTCAGACAAAGACCTCAGATTGTTCCTGATATCTGCTTCAGCCACTCCCCTAAGTTGGGGGTTACAGCTGCACCACTTTCACCACTGAGGCCTTTATCCTTCACAACTTCTCCATGTATGGCCCTTAATATCCATGTTGTTACTTGATGGCAGGCGCTGGATTTGAACAAGTTACTATTATTTATTTAGCACATACATTTGATTAAACTATTGAAAATTAATGTCTATTCTTCTTTTAGAATTAATATATTTTGTCCAGATGTAAAAGGTTAACCAAATACGCTTTCAGACTATTTGGAGCAAAATGGTGAAGTTGTTTCCGTTTAAAAAAAAAAAAAAAGTCATCAAGAGAGCTTGAATAACGTTTTCTGAAAGTCATGTGACAAACTAAAGCACTATTATTAGTTCCTTATGGTTTTGCCTCAGTAAAGAATGACATCATTCAAAGTGATGTATTGGAGACGTAGTAAAGCATCTACGAGTATGACATTATTAATTACAAGCATCATGCAACTAAATTACTGTAGTTGCATGACTGTTCATGGAACGATTTCTGAAAACAGCTTTGAACATTTGAGTGGTTATTGTGTTCACCTTATGGTTTGTCTGATAAAAAGATCAACTTGTGTTTTGAAATCTTTTCTAGAGGATTAGAAGCTAAACTTTATCTGGCATATTAACAATGTTTAAGCACACTTTTCTAATCTAACTGGACATTGACTATTGCATTACTTGACTTATTGGTACCCAACACAGTAAAGGACACTCATGTTTCTGCTACAAGGTAACTTCCAACATAAAATAACTCCCCTCCAAAAGTATTTCACTATCCTTCATTTTTCTGATGAAGATTGAGCCTTTGTGTGTTAAGAGGGATTTCAAAAAGCATAAACATTAAACCTCAACTGCATTACCTGAATTTAATTCTGCGATTGCCAATAGAAAGCATGAATTCATTGTCCGTATTGACCCAGGTCTCATTTTCATCCCGGTTGGCCTCAGGCCCTCAGTATTAGAGAAATATTGACACCTCAAACCCAAAGGAGGCAGCATTATCATTCTGCCCTGTGGTCCAACTCTGTCATTGCCTCATCCTGTTACCAATCTGTTTCTGATTAATCACTCTACCAGTAATCGGAGTGCCCTTCTTTCTCTCGTGCTCCGTGGGCTGCAGATGACTGCAACGTCGGGGCATGACACAATGGGATCCAGATGCGTGATCGATGGAGGACGGGCAATGTTCCTGAGCAGCGAGGCGTTGTGGTTTAGAGTTACAGATGTACAGTCCCATCCACCCGGCCTGGTGTGCTTTCAGTAGGGGGCGGGGACTTCATGGGTGATTAATGGGACATTACTGGCAGGATGAGAGACCCGTTTCCGGTCTGACAGATATGGAACAATGTTGTATACAACAAACTCACGCTCCGGTTTGCTAATGCGTGGATTGGTTTATGCACATGTGTATGCACGGACTGTGGCCGTGTAAACCCCCTGGCTGCTCGTCTGTCGGAGTGATGGCTTCCAGGCGGTCACTCTGTTGGCAGTTTGGACAGAATAAAGGTTATTTGATGAGGCCTGTCCAGAAGAGTGATGGCATACAGGATGCAGGGTGGCTACACAAGTGCAACAAATCATCCTGTAGGTCACATGATCAGCAGGCAGAGAGATATCATCATCTGGAAGAAATAACTGAAGCTCACATTCATGCTTAAACAATGCATCCACTAGACAAATTCATCATGAATCTATAAGTGATATTGGCCCATGTGCCGTCATTGCACCTCTTCTTTTCTACACACAATTGCTACAGCCTCATCCCTCATGTCTCGTTGTCTCCATCATGCTGATTCCCTTTCCTTTGTGAAGGCGTATCAAAGCCCGGCTGTCTCTGGCGGCTCTGCGGGGCCGTGTGGCGCGGTTGCAGGTCATATGCCGAGCAGATGTGGGATCTCCGTGCGGTTCTGCATGCTGTCCGATGATAAGCAGAGGACGTGATCTGATCGCTGCTCACTCTGGACCTTTTGTTTCCATGTTCGGTGAATCCGTCTTATTTGTTTTTAAACTGTTGTCTTTCATGGAAACTACACACAAACGCAGCCCTTTATGAAAAACATCAGCCGGGGCTGGAGACACGTGAAACAACATGTTCTAATTAGTGGTGGATATACAGTACATCTGGCTTGATAACAGTGCCCATGTTCCACAACACTTTTAATTAAAGCTGAATGTCCAGGAGGGGTTAATAATGCAAGTCAGTCACTCAATAGAAATGTTTTTACTCTTTTGAATAATAATTATATATATATGTATCTGAATTTGAGTCTGTCTGTATGATTGCTTTGAATTGATTGTGTATTTCTGTATATGAACTAAATTGAGTTTTTTTGTAGTTTTGTGATGATTTTTGTTGTAAATTGAACTAAGTTGGGGTGAATTGAGGTTTTTTGTAGATGATGACTTATCTTTAACTATAGCCACAAAAAAAAACAGCTTCTTGTGCAACTCATTAATCGTGTGAGTTTTTCAGTTACTGACACACAAACAACTCGAGTCAAGATACTTCTCGGGACTTTTCACTCTGACTTTTCTTCTTCCCACCCTTTTTATCATAGTTCTAAAAATTCCAATAGGCCTTGCTGTATACTGTTACAACATTTTTTATTTAAAAGAGAAAATATTTTGGTATTAATGAGTTATGCATTCTGTTATAACAATTTTTTTCATCGCTTTTAAAGCAATAAGCTTTTCTTGTTTTAATAAAATTAGCATCTTGTTAAAATGAGAAAGTTTTCTCTTTTAAACATTTTATTTCTTGTCTGTGGGACGTAAGCTATTAAAAACCAATTGTTAAATGCAAAATTGCATTAAAAATGTAAAAAGATCTAAAATGGGGAAGCTATGGAAGAAAAAAAGTAGCAAAATGGAATAAAACAAAGTTTGCCTCATCTTCACAGTGTAGTAGAACAATTTCACACTGATTTTGACTCAATAGGGCACATGACTTGGAAGGTATTGAAGAAAAAATATATACTTTTTAATATTATAGTTCTGAAAAATATTGAGTACGACTTAAAAATTCACTAGAGAACAGTGTACCTCGTGTAACAGCATGAATTTTGTGTCAGTTGGTCACAAGGCAAGATATCTATTTACATTTGTTTCTTAGGAGTGTTTGGTTCGGAGGAGGGAGCGATAGGGAACGGCTGGCCCAAGTTAACGTTCATAAATCAGATCAACCTTGAACAAGGTGCCTCTTACTCCGCAGAGCGCGAACTTTCAATATCCAACATGAAAACAGCTTTGCCGCGGTAGTTTTAACGGCACATACCTGCACAAACGGAGCACTAACAAAGTAGCCCATTTTGGTTTGTTTTCGAGCAAGATGTGGGGATGGTGAACTCTGGATGGCCTAAAAAATTATTTTTAATATCTCAGAAACCAAAGCTGCACAAACAACAGTTTTAACGGCACAAACCTGCACCAACTCAGACTATTTGCTGGATTTTTTGACGTGGGTGGGGTGTCAGCGTCAGTTTTTAAAATAGTCATTTTAATTCACTCACGCACACTCTCTAATTGATCCTATTTATCAGACAGTGCATCAAGCTCAAGTGAAAAGTTTTCTAGGGAAATTCAGCAGATTGCATTACACATCAATAAGTCTTTCAATACATTATATTGAAACTCATTTAATGGGAGTTATACAATAAGTATTTTCACCATTAGATTTTTTAAATTAGCGTTGAGTATTCATGTCAACACTGGCAAATTTCATAGGTACTTAGATTTTTTTTGTTCTATAATAGGCCTCATAAATAACATGACTTTCCATTAGACATTGTTATTTCACGTTTTGTTTTCTAAATGAGTTCCTGAGAAGTAGAGGAGTCAAAATGGTGTCAACATTTGTGCCTAGTTTGTTTTGTCTCAATTTCACTAATCCACTCTCAATCCTAAAGCAAACAGTTCTTCCACACATGGAGTCAGACGCCGCAGCGCAGCTTACCGAAGGCATCAGCGCAAGTGTCAGGGATGAAAGACACAAAGGCTTGAATCAACAACAAGTGATTAAAATCTCAGTGTGATAAAAGCAGTCCAGCAACATGAGAATTACAGACACTCCCCAGTGAAGGTTCACTTGTTTGCCTCATGGTGTCGTTATTTCTGGTATTTTGTACAGTTTTTAATGCAACTATGGGAAATTTTTCAAATGCTTGAAAGCCGTTTCTAAAACCAAAGCTAATCAGTGTGATGCTATTTTATTAAACATTCTGCAGTTCTGTGTAGCACAGTTTGCTAAAGAGATACAACATCGTAGTTAAAAGCACAATAAAGACAAATTTGTACAAAGAAATAAAAACTTTACTTATCTCTATGTTTTACGTGTGATGGTGTTCAAATGAGAATAATAAATTAAGGAATTTGAACTCTCCTGCGCTGCACCAAGACCCACTGAAGGAAATGACATGAAAACCTCTGAAGACATTGAAGACTCTTCTTCACCAAATGGAAACAAAATGGAGTTGCATCAGAGTTTAGCTGTTGTAGGAGTTCTCTCGTTTGTTTTTGGTAAAAGACCACAAGCCGTTTCTCCTGCTGGCGCAATGAGAGAAATTGTTGTTTTGGTTGTTTTTACCCAGAATGCCCGGCACTATAGTCCATGCAGCAGAGTTCACTTAAATTGTACAGAGACAGAGGTTTGTAGGTGGACCAAAGGTAGCTTTTTTTGTACGCATCAGAGTTTGATTAAACATTCACACCTACCCAAGTGAATAACTTTCTATGCTGATGGTCCAGAGTTTGATGAAAGTGGACTGAACAGGGTTGGAGTGAATGAATTGCAAAAAGTGATTTTGTTAGTTTTGAAAAGTCTGTTAATTCAGTGTATTCATGGATCTGCAGTTCACAACCACTGGCAGACTGAATTAATGTGAAGATAAAAGTACAGCACATGTTCATTCTGACGCATGTTTGGTCATTGTACCGGACAGGAAAAGCTGCTGCTGCTCATGTTAGGGAGGTTAGCTGTAACTGCATGTGGCTTCACTATTTGTATGTGTGTGTGTCTGTTTTGGGTTGTGTGCGGCCTCAGGCGGGGTTAGGGGAGTGAAGGGTAGTTTGTACGTGTTTTGAGGTCACCCCTCGGGTTTCGGATGGAATTACCAGCCCTCTACCCAGACGCATGCATCCACACGTAGCGCTCACATGATGGATCTTTTACTAGTTCCAGCTTCAGTTTACTACCAGTCCATGATTTGTTCCTGGTATCAGTTTAATCAATCACCTGCTCTGACACCGTGCCTCCATCTCCAGGCTCATTGAGCGTGTGTGTGGGTGTGTGTGGATGTGTGTGGATGTGCGTGGGAGTGTGCGTATCTTGCCACCCAGGACGTAGAGCTGTAGTCAGAAGGAATCTCCCTTAGGCTTAGTTTGCGTGCGTGTGTGTGTGTGTGTATCCATCTTTGTTCACCTTCCTATGGCCTCATTCCCCACCATCCAGATGGAGAGCGACACTAGCAAGGATGCGTGTGTGTGTGTGTGTGTGTGTGGGTTATTGTTGTGATGTTTCCACGGTGTCTGTGTTAAGATGAGTGATTTTATCTGTGCAGTTGTGTATGAATGCTGGTGGTGTGCGTGAGTGTGTTTTGAGGCTGCAGGGCAGCTTTAGGATGACGGATGTGTTGTGAGCGACGCTGAGGGACACCCAAGACAGCTGGAGGATCAGATGGACATCCCTCCATCAGTAAATTGTCAATAAAACACACACACACACACAACAGACCAGGAGGAGAAAAGAGACGACACACCGGTGATGGCTGGCTGTGCGTGTCAGGCTGGTATGCATGTTAGGCATGTGAAAAATGGGGAAGCTGTTTTGTAGACAGACTGAGTGTAATTAGTACCACACACACCGTTTCTTAGAGGGCTGCGCTGTGTTTGGCAGCTTCAAGAGTCTGAGCATTAATCAGGGGAGCTGCCACGTCAATCACACTTTTTTCCTGCACTGCAATAGAGAGAAATTTACTACGGAGTTCTTAGAGCAAATCATTATTTACTAATAAAAATAGATTTCCAGAGGTGGCGCTACAGTCGCATCAATCCGGTTTAACTTACAGCACATTGTGCAAATGTCTGTGCTTCTTCACAGTCCTGCTGCAGGCCAGAAAGACCAACACAAAGTGGTAAAATTGTTATGAAATGATTCTTTAAAAAAAAAAAAAATTAAAAGTAATCTGAAAAGAATGGCAGAGTTTTAGAGTAAGACTAAACATTTATTATTATTATTATTATGTCGAGAATAGAGACAATATTACCAGAATAAAATAGTAATCTTATCAGATTTTGGCAAGATTACCATTTGGTTGCATATCAGGAGAATTAAATAATTTTATTCAAATTCCTCTACCTAATAATAAGAATATAGGTATGGCGTAACTATATTCCACCCATAAATTTCTCTGTAGAAACTTGATTAAATTATTTGCATTTATTGTAAATTTCCTTGTTTGTTTTGTTTAAACAATTTCTATCTGTATTTATTTACTTTAATTTACATATTTTACATTTTTTTTAATTGTTTTTTTTTTTCAGTCAAAATATGTTTACATTTTTAAAAGTTTTTTTTTTGTTTATTTTGAAAAATAAGAAAATTACAAAAATGTAAAATTTTAGATTATTTGAATAATTAAATTGAGTCGTTGCAACTTCCCCAATCATTCTATACATTATGTGTATATGGATGCAACGTTTTACTACAACTATTATTATTATTATATAAATAATAAATGATTTTAGTACAAATCCAAAACATTTTTTTGTGCAGTTCTATGCTGCATTATGTCTATAAATTACGAGCTTTAGGCTCAACTGGCCTGCTGCTGTTTGGTATCAGAAGACAAACTTGTGTTCTTAAGCAGCATTTCTTTGTTTTTAATGATCCCAGTCTGTATGATGACTGGAATGCAAGTATTCCTCCTCTCTTTAGGAGTCTAGACAGGCATATTTAAGTCTTCAGGTGGGCTGTCCAAACTTGTCATACACAGATGAAGCTTGGTATTCAACAGGATATGGATGTGCATTTCAAGATTAAATACTTACAGATTTAAATATCTTAACCAGAATCTATGCCATACATGCATTTTCAATATAGCACAACTTTTACCCAATTATTCTCAACTACACTGAAGAGAAATGTACTGTTAAATGCCAGTTTTTTAATAGCACTCAATGTTTAAGTATTTTCAGAAGCACATGCTCCAGTACTTTAAGGCAAGTCCATCCATCCATCCATTTTCTCTTCACCCTTGTCCCTAACGGGGAGAATTTAGAGAGACCATTTAACCCAACAGTCATGTTTTTGGACTGTGGGAGGAAGCTGGAGAACCCGGAGAGAACCCACCATGCACAGGGAGAACATGCAAACTCCATGCAGAAAGACCCCGGCCGGGAATCGAACCCAGGACCTTCTTGCTGCAAGGCAACAGCTCTACCAACTGCACCACTGTGCAGCCCACTTTAAGGTACCGGTAAATAATAATTTGAAAGAGCTTCTTTTCCTTTTATTTGAGTAATATTTGATCAATAGGATCAGCACTTTGACTCAAGAACTGAAACTCAGAACTTTATCCACTATTCCTCATTTTCCCTGAACTCACCAAACATAAACAAGTCAGCTGGATTTTTTGGGGACAGTTTTAGAAAGTAAAACAACACTTTGGAAAAATTCTCCTAATAGAAATTCCGTTGTGTGAGGCCTTGTGGCTTGGTGGAGACCTGGTGCGTGTTGGGCTCTGGTGTTGTGATAACAATCTCCAGGCACAAAAATGTCAGGCAGTCTGAACCAAAGTGGGAGAAATCAGCAGGAGGGGAACAAATTCTCTACAAATTGGCTCCCATTCAGGACACAGAAGCCGTGTTGATGACAGACAGTGGCGTAGCCGGCCAGCAGGCAGCCCCGGCCAACACTTAATGTGACTTTCTCAGCTGCTCTCTTTCTTTCTCTCCATCTCCAATGTTTGTTCCTCCGGTTTGCCTGCTGGTGCGCCATCGTGACATGCTTCTCTCTCTCCCAGCTTCCTGTGCCCTGGCTGGCCCGGTCGTGGCGATACCACAGTGACACAGGCCCATTCACAGACGGATACCTGACACTGAGCTGCAGCTCTCGCATGCGGATTAGGGCTGGCATTCCTCCATCGGAGCCCTCCGCTCTCCCACATATGATTCTGTGTTCCTCATTCAACCTTGACTTTTAATTTTGCTCAGAAGAATTTTCACCTTTCCATTACAAATGTGTGCAAAACCTTGCCTATATGTTGCTAATGTCGAAGAAAAACACAATTTCACAATTGCAATGTTTTGATTAAATTAAAATCGCACATGAATAAGACACAGTGACAAACTTCTGACCAATCACACAACACATCGCACAGAACTGTGGAAATAGTTCGACCTGAGCCTGGACCACAGTTTGGCAGGTGGATCGATGGATGAACAAAGTGACAATTTTTGTCACGACAATGAGAACCCAATCCTGAGGTACGTCTTATTACAAACCTGCCTCTTATTTCTTGTCTTCCATGTTTTCTTTAAAATATTTTAATATTCTACTTAGTTTTTCTGTTCCCTTTCTCCTTTCTCACATGTTTTTTTTTTCAAACAATTTTTTGCTCAACATGATGTCTGTCAACATAAATGTGTTAACACCTGGTCACATGACCTAATAGTATCTCTCCCATGGAGGGTTATCTACTTTGCAGCAACATGTTACATGGCTTTGAACCACAATCAACAATGCAGAGTCACAAACACGAGTGAACAGATGAGCGAGGAGTCAGAGTGATGCGCTCAGCAAAACGCAGCATAAAACCAGCCAGTATGCAGCCTAATTATTGCTGTGATTAATTGTCCTTCCACTGAAGCACAATTTTAAATTACGTTTTAAAACAAGATGACTTCTTATAAACCTTCAATAGCAAAACCTGGAAAACTGATGTTTGGTTTGAGACAAAATATTTTTGGAAACAATTTTTGAAAACGTAAATTTTTACATTTCAAGCTCACAAAGTCAAGCATAGCGATTAATCACATCGCTAGAGTTACTGATCTGATTACACATTTTAATTGATTTCCAGGATTACTACTCAGAATGTTCAGCTTCATTCCCAGTTGTGTCTCTGTTGCGTTACTATTCTCTTGCTTCAACAAGTCCCTCTGCCTCCCTCTTCTTCACTTTCTCTCTCCCTCCATCCTCCTTGTGTGCTCGTCCGTGTCACAGTGGAAATGAGTCGCTTTATGGGGAGAATTAAGTTTCATAACCCACCAGGTCCCTGACCCGAGCCAAATTAACTTCAACAGTCCCGCAGGATCCGTGCGTGCGCACATGCACCTGCGCACACAGCAGCGTGCACACTCGGGCGTGTGCCCACTCCCGCCTCTTGCGAGTCCAATAAGAAAGTGAAGTGAGCTTGGAAGCAGCTCAACATGAAACCCGCCTCATGCTTTCTTCCCCCTGTGGATCTTATGACGAGTCTCATCTCACATGAACGCTGGCAGTTTGGAAAACCATTACTCCGGTTCACACGTCCGCTTTTCCCATCTGGACACAGAGGTCTTGGCTGGAGTTGCTCCTTAAAATGAGTGGATAAATTGAATCGTATTCGCAGCTACTCTCCTGTGTGTGTTCTAGAGTAGGATGGTTTGAGGCTTGTTGTAATGAGTGCGCTCTCTGCACATGTTCAACATTAGCTACTGATGCAATTAACTTTAGCAAACTTTGGCAGCTGTGCAGCACTCACATTTAAGAAGGTCGGAGCTGCTGCAGTCAAGCGCTCGTCTACGTCACACAACAACAGCTGGCACAGACAAAAAATGGCCGCTGACGACAAAAAGAAATGGCACCGATAACGTCACAACAGATAAAGAGAGACGTTTTTCAGTTTAAAGTCACTGATGGTGGAAGATGGTGATGTGACGTTTGAACAAAGAATGTTCAGGACTGCAGTGAAATTACTCTGCAGCTTTTGGTTTGGGGGAACAGTATACACTGTTCTTCCTCAACTGTTTACTTTTTGTCACATTCAAACCACAAACTTGAGTAAATTTTATTGGAATTTTATCTCGTAGACCAAAACCAAGTAGTGCATGTTTCTGAAACAGAAGGAAGGTCCTCCATCCATCATCTTTAGGTCAGCTCCTCCAGAAACATCGTCCCTTCAGTGTGTCCTGGGTTTTCCCCTGAGGGGGACGTGCCTGGAACACCTCACCAGGGAGGTGTCTGTCTTAGCCAGATGCCTGAGTCACCTCCACTGGCTCCTCTTGGCGTGGCGAAGCAGCGGCTCTACTCCGAGTTCCTCCTGGACCATCAAGCTTCTTACCCAGTCTCTAAGGGAGAGCCCAGATTCCCTGTGGAGGAAACCCAATTGAGTTGCTCATGTCCTTAATACACTATCCAAAGCTCATGACCACAGATGACAGCTTTGCCTCTGACTCTCCTCTCTCTTCACCATAGACAGATTGGTACAGCGCCTGTTTTACCACCAATCCCTCTCCATTTTTCCCCTTGATCTGGAAACAAGAGACCCCAAACTACTTCACCTCCTCTACTTGGGGTAGAACTTTTTCCACTTTGAAGGCACCTTTTCCACATAAAAACCACAGACTGAGATTTGGAGGTGCTGATCCTCATCGCAGCTGCTTCTCACTGAGCTGTGAACCGTTTCAACAAAAGCTGTAGATCACAACATGATGATCCAGTAGGACCCCATCATCTGCAAAGAGCCTGAAGCCACTAAGTCGGATCCCCTAAGCAGCCTTGGCTGCGTCTAGAAAATTAAGTTTGAAGTCATTTTTTAATTTTACTATATATATTTTTTGGTTTGAAGTAATATTATTGTTTTGTTGCAGCCAAGTCAAAGTCCTAATTTCATCCTGATGGAGCATCTATTGAATGAGTATGATAATAAAAAGGAGTCCTGTCTCAAAGACATGGTGCCCATCACTGAAGAAAAATCATCAGAATACCAGTGGAAGCACATAAAGCTGGTCAGTGATTAAAAATGATCAGTGGAATAAAAATAATAATTTTTTTTTGTTTAGCTTTTTGAAGGCTATCACTGTCTTTGGCATGCCTTTTCCTTCAAAACATGAAAACAAAAACTGATGTATTATTTTTTTTCCAAAATGTATACTTCCTTTACATTATTCAGATGTCTGTTGTGAGGTTTCTGTCTCATGTGCTACCAGAAATAATTTCTCCAAACTCATCAAAATTTTACACATGTTGATTTTTCTAGTTTCTTTTTATCTTTGCATCATTTATTTGAACAACTTTAATGAAATACTTGATATTTACTGGGGCATCAGGGACACGATGCTCTCACTGGAACATTCCATACATTTTTCCTACTTCTGATTTAAAGGGGCACTATTACGTTCATTCAATCTTTTTTAGCTGTATATCATGTTATAATGTTATTCTCTCATCAAACTCCTCCCTGGAATTTTGCCTAGATTCTTTCATGCATGTTTGAGAATTCCCTCAATCTCCCATGGCAACCATTCAGCTGGGCAAATCACCTGGTTGGACCTAGTCCCGCCTTCGAGACACAGCTCCTTCTCAGACCTGCAGTTTCTAAGCTTCAGAGCTTCCTCCTCACAGTGCAGCCCTTCCCCATTCAGATCCTTCAGACTAGCCAGCAGCAATTAGCAAATAGCATAGGAGCTATTTCTCAGTGAAACACTGGTAAAAACGCTGTTAAAGTGTCAATAGAGGAGCCATGTTGTGATGACTTCCTGAAGGCGGGAAGTCATCACATCATTCCTGTCAGACAGAGATGGAATTTTTAAAGAGACTGGGGTCCATCTGTAAGGTGTTAATGTCAAATGTTTTTAAAGTCTTATTATATATAGCATTTTTATAACAACTGAAGGTAACAGTTACTTGTTTGTGCTCTAAGATGGCACTGCGTGTCTCAAAAACAGAATGCGGCTCCTTTAGACACAATGCACAGCAAGGCCTGCTGGTTAAAGTCATTTAGTTGTATGACAAGTTATGACTGAAGAGGCAAAATGCCACAATGGAAATTTCACAGAAAGCTGTCAGGACTGGGAATGGGTCAGTGGGAGCACACCTGACAGATGCAGCTACTGGAAATGGAGGAATACGATTGAGGACCGCCTTCCTCGGTCTCATCACCTCTCTGTGCGTCTGTCAGCGCCTGAACCCTCTGCTGCGATCTTATCTCTCAATTACAGCACCCAGCACATTCCTGTCAACCACACACATGCATGGATGCATGCACACACACGCACGCACGCACGCACACACACACCTGCACGCTCAGTTCAAAACATCTGAATACGAGGCATTACTCTCACTCATGATTTAATGGCCTACATTTTTCTCTGAAAACACAAACAACTTTCACATCATATGCAAAAAGAGAAGCATTTTAAAGCCAGCATGAACAGGCCAGGTTATAGCAAATAGCTAAACTCCATATTTCATCTGTTGATGAATCATTTACAATATTATAAACACACACATTTCTTTCACATATCATATTAGCTGCAGTACTGGAGGAAAAAAAAAAAAAAAAAAAACATTCTCCAGCAATTAGAAAAAGTTTTAAAATTCTTGTTTGCTGACTCATGTTAACATAACAAATGGCACAGGACACGAAGTCCCCCATCACTAACACCAACACACACCGATACTATAACCAGCATCGACACTAAAACACTAAGGGGCCATATAGTGAGAGAGCTCACTAAAAACATGAATAAATAAAAAAATCAGAAGACCCATGCATGAAAACATGTTCATTTTTTTATGTTGAAATGATGGGGAATAAAAAGCTTGATGTCCCACTTAACACACACTCTTTCCACTTTAACCGCGCAATTATAGCCAGTAACTATGGACAAAAGGGTGTGAGTGTGCTAAGTTCTCATTTCAGTCAACATGTTTGTGGTGGTTTGCTGGCATCTACCCTCTGGCATTTATATCCATTCCTAATGATAGAACTGCTGGAGCTCCTTTTAGCTGGACAGAATCCACCGGCCTACAATAAAAGTTAGTCCTGGCATTGCCTGGGGCGTCCTAGCAGCAATAAACGTATTTTTTAAGCCACTACAACGTAGACATTTTTTAATCTCAAGAAGCTCTTGATTTAGTGGGTGAAAAACAGGCATAATTTTCTGTTTTTAAACTCTTTTGAAACTTTTCTGTTGAATCTATTATTAATGTCAAGAGATTCTTTAACAAAGATCAGGCATATCTTAAAAAAAGAAATGTGGATATGACTTTTTAGTTTCTGCTTTTGTAGTGAGGCCAAAGCATTTTACAAACAAACTGCTAACCAGCGTTGTCGGGTTGAAGTTGAATGGTTGACGTGGTTGCTGAGCAGTAGCACTTCATCACGGCCTTTAATCTGTCCGTTTTGCTCTGTGGCTGAAGAACCAGCTCCTGTTGGGACTGTTTTCCGTTCAAACACACATACCCACAAAATTCTGACCAATCACACAATAGTTTTGAATGCAGAGGTGGTGCAGACAACATGAGGCTGAGAACAAAATTATGTCATTTTCATCATTCAACTGCAACAATTAGAACCAATTTTGACACTTCAGCCATGCAGTGTCAAAATCGGGCCATGCAGACTCTTACCTTGGAAAGACTTTCATTTGGAGTTAGTTATGAAGTTGGCCTTACTTCCAAGCAGCTGTCTTTTTGCTCATTCAAAACTATTTTTCCCTTTCATAATACATTTGGATAGAAGAGGTGAAGTAGATAAAAATGCTTTTAATGCTGTCAAAACCTTTTACAAAGTCAAAGACACAAAGAGTCAGTACAGGAGGTAAGCAGGTAAGTGACACAAAGTGACTCAATGATGCAGTGAGGAATGAACCACACAGGTGAGACTAAATAACCAGGGAGTAATGAGCAGACAGGAGACAGCTGGAACCAATAAAAGAGAACATTAAAACACGGGAGGATAAAAATAATCAAAATACAAACTCACTAAACCAAGACCACAACACTCAGCTCTCTGTTATCATGCTGAGACACAGGAGTTTCCAATCAGCCAACTTCTTTAGAAAAGATCGTTTATGACTTACTCTCCTTGTCACTGATATTGACGCCTCTAAAGCCGTCTTTACGTAGGCCGTAACCTTTCTGTAATAAATATTAATTTTGTTTGTATTTGAACTTTCTTAATAACTGGTTTAATTTGTTTTTCATTAACTGTGATCTATAAATATCAAAACTAACTAATGTTATGCGACAGGCTGGCGACCTGTCCAGGGTGACTCCGCCTCTCACTCGGGACGTAGCTGGAGATAGACACCAGCAACTCCTGACCCCATTAGGGACAGGGGTGAACAGAAAATGGATGGATGGATGGAACTAATGCTATGCTGATGTATATTAACGTGAGTAATCAGTCTGTGAGTTTCACTTTTTGAAATGACTGAAATAAGTTAGCTTTTCATTAAGATTTTTCTGCTTATAACTTCTTCCTGTTGCTCAGGTTGAAAAACTGGAGGAAACATATTGATGAACAAGGAGACTACAGTGGGACAGCAAATTTTAAGTGTATTCTCTTTGACCAACATTAGTCCCACCTAAATAGTCCTGCATCACCTAAAAAGTTGCCCCCTTTTTCTGACTGTCCATAAACTTGTTTTTCTTCTCTCCAGGTCCATACACACTTTCAGCCCAAGCCCATTGGGGGGCATTGTCAGCCTGCCCCCTTGGACTGGACACTGTTTGATGTTTTTACCTTTAAGTGGCCAACTCTCTGTTATTCTTTTATTGATTTGATACAGTAAGGGCTTCCGCACTTCCCATGTTTGTGCCCTCTAACTTTTTTCAGCAGTTAAAACTGTTTTATCCGTTGTAAACACGTCGTAACCTGCTTTTCCGAGCCCAATTTAAACACAACATGAGCGCTGAGATGCTCGCGCTGGGTTTACACCTGCTGTCCAGATCTGCACAGGTGTGTGTTAGAATGATGGCAGCTAACCAGCAAAACGCAAAGAACTTTGCACAGTTTCCCCCCCAATATAACCGGCTGAGTTAATGCTGTTGGATGCAGGTAGTGTTAGCAAAAAGATCACTAGCTAATACCAATACAGACCCTGGAGCTTGTTCACAAGTAGCCTACAGTCTACTGATGTTATCTATCTTCAAAAGTGGGTTGTACTTGTTACATTCACTTGAGTAACTTTTCTGGAAGGTACTTATAAGAGTAGATTTACTGCACTGTACTTTTTTCTTTTACTTCAGGCATATTGTTATTGCTACGTAGATTCATTTTGCCCCCCCCCCAAAATAAGCTGATGCCCCCCCCCCCGTTCAACTCGTCTGGAGCTGGGCTGAAATTCAGCCACACACTCCTCGTGCTTTTACATGAGAAAATGTCTCTGCTTCTCGCTCCATTTATGACCTAGTGCCCCAAACAAATCCTGAATTAATTAAAAAGGGAAATCCCAATGGTCTGCAGGCAGAGACTCACACTCTCTCCTTTTCTTTCATGAACACACAAAACACACACACCCACACACACACACACACATATAGATTGAGTGTCTTTTACCATTATGTGGTGGTGAGGGATTAGTGGAGCTTGTTCAGTGATGGGAGTACTTGCAGTCTGACAGAGTGACAGAGCACAAGCAGGTTTAAACATTACTGAGCAGTATCTGAGGGACAAGGGCCTAAAAAAGTTGTATTTGCAGTATATATATAGTTTGTCATAAAGCAATAATTTTAACATTACTAAGGAGCATAAGTGAAGTCATTTGGTTGGTTATGTGATGATTAAAGTACTTTAAATCTAGTATATTATACAATTAAGGGATCTGACTGAACAATGTGTACTAGAGTTCTACATCTCCACTTTGTGATGTCTGTCTTGTTTTTCCCCATCAGTGCATTTAAATGAATTAGCTATTTGAAAACGATCCGATTTGCATAATGATGAAGTTCAATTGATTGATTTTAGGTTAAAAAATGGTCATGTTTTTTAGCAGAAAGTCATTACTCTACCACATGCGCAGCATGGCTGTTTTCCTCCCACTATGCGACCTTAGGTAATAGTTTAGATACTTCCAACCGTTTAACTTGTCAAAATCTTGTCCTTAGGACAAACATGCAGAATACATTAAAAAAGGTTCATATAGTGGTGAGATAAATTGTTTTTGTTTTAGTTTTAATCAGGGAATGAATGATTACATAAAGCCACCTTCAGGCTCGAAACTTGGCATGAAAAAAAGTTTTTAAAACTGATATAAGGACAACATACCTTGTTGAAATCTCATCAGATTTTATTTGTTTATTTATTAAAAACTTTAATTCAGAATGCTGATTGAAAAGTATTTTATTTGCCCCACAGTGATATTAAATGTTGCTGCAATTCATCTAAGCTTTTCTAAGAGTCGAACCCGAAACTGAGGTCTGTAGACGGACCGACGTGAGCTTCTTTGGTTTACATCAGAGGTTGATTACACGTTCACACACACCCGACCAGACCTTCCATGTAAACAAACAAGAGTTCAACAAATTACAGTTCAATTAAAGTGGAACCAACAGACCTGGTGTGAATGCACTCTTAGAAACAGTTGTTGAGATGAACTGTTTTTTTGTTGTTGTTGTTGTTGTTTTTAAATAATAGAAATTTATTTTATACAGGCTGAATTCAAATCTTCATTTTCTTGATGAAATTATGCAGAGCCAGCAGTTTGTCAACCTATTGAGGATGAAGTTTCATGAATCTCCCTTTGCTGTGTGTAGACAAAATTAAAATAGACTTGGTTGGATCCCTGGGGTGCAAGATTAGACTATTACTGACTGGAGCAATTATGTGGATAAAAGCCCTTTAGTAGCTCTGTGATGTGGTTCTAGTTTGATTATATGTATATATACTCATCTCTAAGTGATGCAGATTTGAGTGGTCTTCATTATAAGTGGTCATCCTCCTGTTCATGGCATCCTCATCAGCTTTAGTGGTCCTATTTCTGATGCTACAGACAGGTTGCTTCCTTCTATAATTCTGCCATGGTGAGTCAGTAAGGGAGTGATAATCAGCAGAAAACAGAAACAACTGAAAACAGCTGACAGCTAACCAGTTAGACCGACTTGTTCTCCAAACAACTCAGATGTTTGTTTCTCCAGAATTTCCTATGAAAATTACAGACAACCGGCAGGCTTTGAAGAGCCATAATCAACTTCTCATCTCGTCTCACTGTTTTGAAGTTGTCAGGTCAAACAGATGTTCAGTAAACACTTTCACATCTGATGTAAATTGGGAAAATGTGGAAAGCTAATTGTCTGTTGAGAGCTGGACGTTGGACAGAGATTTGTCCTCTGACAGGCTTGATGAAGGATAACATTTGCAGCATTTGAGGGCTGAAAGGAATAGAGCAATGATGGTTTCTCAGTGATGCTGCTTGGAGAGAGAAATGTGTGAGCAGCTATTTAAAGCCTAATAGGGACATTAGAAGTTTCACAATGGCTTCTCACTGAAAGATGTTGTTTTTCATAAATTTTTTTATCAACATCTACATTGTAATGCAATATGAAGACATCCACGATTTAAAACAATGTAATGGGATTTTGTGGTAAGCAAAACAAAGTGTAAGAATTTGAAAATGTGTTTTCGATCGAGGGTTCATCAAAGTAGCCATGTGATTCCATAACAGGCCTATACATTGTTAATTATGTGTGGCAGGCTCATGTGGTCGCCACCTGGAGCTAATCCAACAGTCTTCAAGGAGTTCCCACATATGCAGAGCACTTGTTGACTGCCTCTTCTGGTCCATGGAGTCCAGATAATTCCATGTCCTCCGACTGACGGATGTGGTGAGTTTAGAACAGGGGTGGGCAATCCTGGTCCTGGAGGGCCAGTCTCCTTCAACTTTTAGATGTGTCTCTACTTCAACACACCTGAGTCAAATAATGAGGTCATTAGTAGGACTCTGGAGAACCTGACTGACTTAGGAGGTGATTCAGCTGTTGGATTCAAGTGTGTTGGACCAGGGAGACTCTAAGAGTTGCAGGACAGCGGCCCTCCATCTTATCTTTTTATTATTGCGAAAGATGTGCCTTTAGTGACAGGTTATTGTTTTATGGTATACCATTGAGCATTCTTTCTTGGTGAAGAAAGAGCCGAGTTCTTGATTTACTGATTTTTCTATGTTCTGACCATCTCATGGTCATAAGAATCATGACCAAAAGAGTGAGATCTGTTACACAAGCAGTTGAGCAGATCTTACTTTGTAGGGTGTCTGGAGTGGTGGTTTCTGATCCGGTAGTCTAATAGTCTCTGTTCGATTGGGGACTAAAGTTGTAACATTTGATACAATTTTAGCTGGAGTAGTTCTCTTTCATACTGGATTGTGTCAAACAAACCAAACCCTCTGAAAAACCTGGCATGTGTTGGAGCAGGGGCCTCATGTGTTGTCGCTACACCAAGAACAACTGAAGGCGTTGTGCCTCTGAAGACCACAACTTCCTTCTTAATGAAATGTCAAAAATGTCCTGGAACTTTTAGATGTTCCTCTGCTGCACCACACCTGAATAGAATAATTAGGTCATTAGGAGGAGGTAATTAAACCATTTCATTCCAGTGTTTTGTACCTATGGCACATCTAAAAACAGCAGGACAGCGACTGGAGGACTGGAGTTTGAGACCTCTGCCTTAGAATTTCAAAGCAGAAACAGGTGAGGATTGTCATAATTGTATGATTGTATAATTGTAAACTGTAATTGTGTATCAGTGGTGTGTTCAGATATTCTGGGTACATGGAAAAGTTTCTTCTTCTACCCTGAAAGACAAGCAGGTCCTCAGATGATGGCAGTGTGACTGCGGTAGGGTTTGAAAGGGAAAGTAACTTAAAAGTGTTTGACAACATTGGTTTGTAATCTCTCATTTAAAACTGTTCAGCTTCTGTTACAGAGTAAACACACTCCTGCTACTCTCGGGTGGCCATGTGGGCGTGTTGATCTAACCAGTTCATTTTCTGCAAGTGTTAAGCAGAAAATTGCCATGGCCTTTCTGAATAATTGTTGTAGACAGTGGCTGCACAGTGGCGCAGTTGGTAGATCTTGCCTTGCAGCAAGAAGGTCCTGGGTTCGATTCCCGGTCCGGGGTCTTTCTGCATGGAGTTTGCATGTTCTCCCTGTGCATGGTGGGTTCTCTCCAGGTTCTCTGGCTTCCTCCCACAGTCCAAAAACATGACTGTCAGGTTAATTGGTCTCTCTAAATTCTCCCTCGGTGTGAGTGTGTGTGTGAATGGTTGTGTGTCCTGTATGTCTCTGTGTTGTCCTGCAACAAACTGGTGACCTGTCCGGGGTGACCCCGCCTCTCGCCCGGAACGTTAGCTGGGCAACCCTCCCGACCTCATTAGGGACAAGGTTGTATAGAAAATGGATGAATGGATGGATGTTGTAGACAGCAGCGTCATTGCGTTTACGCCTGAATGTGCAGGATCCTGTCCCTTTAACAAAAATAACATTTTAATGAATGTTTATGTTATTGTCTTGCAAAAAATCATAAGCAGTACATATAAATGTTTAAAAAAAATATTCATCTGATACTGTTTTGTTGTTACACTTACTGGTATAGCTTGTGGAATGTGCCTGACAGTTGAAATCATTCCTAGACTTGTAGATGAAAATAACACATAATATCATGCACATAAAAACATACATGAACCACACACACTATTTACTATATGACTTAATTTTACCATTTGTCTCCTTGATCTCCACCAATCAATCACAGGAGAGAGCAGAGTCACAAGGGATAACCCACGCACAGAAACGATGTGACAGCTCTCTGCAGAAAGGCCATGGCAACATAATGCAAGGTAACTATGCCAACCACCATGTCAGCCATGTGGCCCTTCAGCTGAGGGGTCTTCAGATTTGTTAAGCTTTTGAAGCAACAAGTTATCCTGCAGAGCACTTTCTACACTGTTTCGCAACCATGGATGTTACAGTTAACTAAGACTAATGAAATGACAAAAAGTAAAATTGAAAACACATTTTTATTAACTGAAATTAATAAAAACAGTAATTATCAGGGGAAAACTACAACTAGCTTGAACTATATTGTGTGATTACAAAAAATACATATTGAACAAAAGATATAGTTTTCTTAATTTTTGTGTCTATTCATGTATTCAATAGTCTTTCGAACTGATGTGAAATTGTCCCCCCCCCCCCCCCCCCACACACACACACACACACACAAGCACAGACATATAGTGTCTGCAAATTACATCACTCCATAATCTTCTTGGCAGCACTAACACTAGTCTAAAAAATTGTGATAGCAAAAATTTGGAAAAAGCTCCAGAGTCAGTTGATTGTTCAATAGTAATTGAATACATTTTGTTGAAATGGTGTCTTCTGTTCATTACCCAATCAATGGATAAATAATGACAATACAATTCTTTGACCTTTTTAATTCTGCACCTAAAGATTAACAACATTATGAAAAACTAAAACTACTAATGAAAACCAAACTAAAATTAAACAATATCTAACTAATAAAAACTAGCAAACACACTCTACGGAATATAATAAAAACTAAATCAATTAGACTAACGAAAAGTCACAACAAAATAAAACAAACATAAAATGAAACACCCAAAACTATTTTAATCCTGATTGCAACAGCTTCTAATGTGCCTGTGCAGGTTGTTTGTAGAAGCTGCCCAACAGGAGGCCTGTAAAAATACAGGATTTTTTTTGTGGGATTTATATCCTAATATATTTCCCACATATAATATATATATGTGGCAGAGGGAAATGTCCAGGTTTGTGTAGTTGAGTAAAACAGTAAGTTTTATTGCACTTTTATTTGCAGTGCTATTTCATGACTGATGCCAATCATGTTAATCCATATAATTTCACAATGTATAATGCACATAATGATACATTCAATATTAGAGAACAGACACTAACGCTAGATAATACCTAATTTATACTCAAAGATGGATCCTGAGGAGAAAGAGCCCAGACAGTGAAGCAGCTGTGCAGTGAAGGAAGGACAGGGGAGTAGACAGGACCCAGCTGCAGGCGAAGGTTTGGTCCAGATCAAGTGTTTTCACTATACAAGTCTAACTCGCCCCCAGCAGAGAGGGAAGAGAGAGAGCGTGTCTGAGTGTGTAGTCCCGCCATTTATTATATGGTGAAAAGAAATAACTTTCTTAAGCTACAGTATGTAACCTTTATAAAAGCATATGCTTTTTTACATATTTGTTAAAATTATCATAATTTCATGGCATTATAACATAAGACACAATGTGTGAAAAAACTCAAGCTCCATTGCCTTCTCCCAGTGCTCCCAGTACTAATTGCAGATATACGCCGCTGAGTCAGCAACAACCAATCATAGCCAGGATAAGAGTCTTATCACAATGCTAACACCCTTGCTCTCTGCTACGCTACAGCTGCTTCACCACAACATAGTTTTCCACGAATACTAAGGCTAGTTAGGTCCACCCAGGCATTTTGCACGGCTGAATGATTGCTACAGGAGATAAAAGGATTTCTCAAACATGCATGAAAAAAAATCAAGGAAACACTCCAGGTATGTTTTTGATGAAGGAACAACATTATAACATGATTACATAATACTGCCCCTTTAAATCAAATATGTCTGATGCAGTAGCTGTACTACTGGACAATTACAGATTATTTGGAAATGGTGAGAAATTCTGCAAGGGTTACAAAAATGATCACTACTGCAATACTGACACATGCTGTGCTATGCAAACACTCTGTCTGCACTGCTGAAGATTCACTCACCTCAAACATGCTAAGCTCTTGAAGTTGCTCAGACTAACACAATGGAATCATCTTCTGTTATTACAGATCATAATTACTGGGTCATTAAAGGACGCTAATGGACGATGCACAGTAGATTAAGCTTTTATATCAGGTAGTACTTAACTAATGAAATAAAATAAAACAAGATGGTACATCACACCAAGTGATGTAACTGCTAAAACACTAGGCAGTGTAACATGAAAACAATAATCTGTGAAAAGATCATTCGGGGAAGTATAATCGATCATATATACCTCCATGAACTGTTATTGCCTTTTGAACAAATGCAGCGTTTCCAGTCAAAAATGACCAATCAGAGTCAGGAGGAGGGTCTTAGTGTTGACAGTCAACCTCATGTATTTGCTGCTGAAAGTGCTAATGGTGGAGAAATGACTCACTGTTCCAGGAAAACTGTTTATCCGCCATCATTGTTCCCAACTATACTAACTCCACCTAAGAGGCAGAGCTCCTCCTTGAAGATGCTGTTTCCAAGCTTGCCTGTTTCCACTTGATTCCCTCACTCACCTTCTTCAGACCAGCCAGCAGCAAATAGGAAATATCTGGTGGAATTGTGCAGACGTTGAGCTCATTGTAGGAGCTACTTCTCAGTGAAATGCAGGTAAAAATGTTGGTAAAGGCTTAATGTTTTAATAACTTCCTGAAGGCAATGTTTCAGAAAGAGCAGGAGTTTTAAAGCAACAGAGACCAAATTTCAAGGCATTTATTCACAAAGTAAAATTTTTTAAAATTCATATCTGTAAGAACTGAAAGTAATGTAGTTACTCAATTATGCTATAAAATGTGGAAGTCAGTATCATTGCAAATAGTCATTAGGTGATTAAAATGTAACTACATCTTTAAAATTTGTTTTGCAGTAATCTTTGGAGTATACACAGTTTGGTAACTTGGTATATTAAAACACTGGATGTACTCTATCGTTATTTTAACCAGCCAGTCTTTATTTCAACCACACCAGAAAAAATCAAATACATGTCATGGTTAAAGCAGTGGTGCTCTGATAGACTGAACTCTCTGTGAACGTCCAACCCTAACTGACAGGAGAACACCCCCACACCCCTGAGATCAGTTACAGAATCAACATGTACCTGTCAAAAGGTCTAATTGCTGCCCCCTCCCCTACCCTCCTCTCCGCACACACACATTGGTAGATCTATGCACACACATACACATATCTTTGCTTTCATTGCTTTCTGTTGGCTCAAGAAATCATCCGCTGTATGAGTAGTACTATCTTGGGACGTCCTGTAAGTGGGAGCAGCAGCCTCATGCAGAGATGCTGCTATGGTATCAGGCTGTGTTGCTCTGTGATCAGAACCTGCTGGGTTGGATTTAATAACTTCAGCCCTTCTGTTTCCAAACGTTGGATGTTAAACAGACTCAGAATTTACTGTTTCAGCAGGTCCAATGGACCCACTCTGTGGGTTTTACCCACAGGCTTCAGTTTCACAAAAAATATTTTACCTTTCACATTGTGGTAAAATCATTTTTATTATTATTATTATGGTGTTAATTTACAGTAAATGCCAGTCATAATTACATTTGGTAGATGCATTAATGGTGATTTACTGGATATCAGTTATTCGGTTGTTTGTTCAAAGTGCTTTCTTAGGCAATGTGATATGTTTTAAAGGGCAACAATTATGTTGGTGCTAAAAAATTTCTCTCCCTCTTATTATTTGTTTTCAAAGCTTAAATAACTAATGTGACAATATCAACGAAATCTGCCAAACTTCAGCAGACTGGTAGCATTTGCAATATTGCAGAGGAGAAAAAGTACCCTGTTACCAATCTTGCAGAATACTCTGCATGTCAATGTGTTTTTATCTGCACTGTTTCCAGAAAATCCGGCCTACAAAAACTGGTGTCTACAGGTATAAAAAAAAAAAAAAAGCCTTTCAAATGTTAAAATAGCTTTCTTTGAATGGTTTTGATTATTTGTTCCAAACCCATAGGTTAGTCATAGTGAAAACGAAGTTCACTACCTTTCAATAAGAATCTACAGACCATTGTTATAAGGTTATACCTGTTATATTCGTGTTTGATAATGACCAGGCCTCTTGTATTGCTCAGACACTTTTATTAAAGTCTCATCATGCGTCTGCTCACACAGGTTCCTTACAGGTGTGTCACCCAAGACTAGCCTCCTTCTGTTGTCCTGTTCTTTACATTTATGCATTCACATGAACTCATGATTGCCACCTAGTGGACATGAGCATAATTCAATCATCACATCCTCCTTTCTTTAAAGTTAGAATATTACAACAGAATTCTATCAAACATACATTGCATGAGACAGATAAAACATGAATTACAAATTACAGACATTTCAACTTATACATTTCAACCTTTTCCTCCCCCTCTTTTTTTTTTTTTTTTTTTATAAATTCAGTCTATCCGGTTTTTTTACCACTCTGGTAGATCTTCTTAACACAGGTGGATCGTTACTAATACTGTCCATGTCACAATGTGGTGCAGTTGAAGGAATAATCTGAGAATCCTCTGACACTTCACTCGACTCATCAACAGACTCTAATGGAATTTTCAACAAACTGCGACGATTTCGTCTCAAAACTTGTCCATCTTCAGTTTTCACTTCAAATGAACGTGGAGCTACTTCCTGCAGAATAGTTGCCTTAGTATTCCATCCGCATCATCTTGAATCCTAACTGGGTCCTTATATGCCAACGGGGTAGAATCTTAGCTGATCTGTCATAATATGACTTTTGTTTTGCTTTCTGCTTTAAGTAACCTGTACTCCAACTTTGACGATTTTTTGCACCTTGTTCATTACTGTCATAACTTGGCAAAGTTGTACGAATCTTCCGATTCATCAAAAGTTCAGCAGGTGAAAATCCACATTGCAATGGTGAAGATCTGTAGCTTAATAAAGCTAAATACGGATCAGAGTTGCTATCTGCAGCTTTCTTTAAAAGTTGCTTAAGAATATGAACCCCTTTCTCCGCTTTTCCATTTGACTGTGCATAATGTGGACTTGATGTGACATGCTTAAAATCATACTGTTCTGCAAACTTTTGCCATTCTCTGCTACTAAAACATGGTCCATTGTCACTTACCACAATATGTGGAATGCCATGCCTTGCAAAGACTGATTTAGCATGTGTTATGACACAATTTGATGACATATGAGCTAACAGAGCCATCTCAGGATAATTTGAAAAGTAATCAATGATCACTAAATAGTCTTTACCCTTAAAATGAAACAAATCCATTCCCACTTTCATCCATGGTGATGTAGGAATGTCAGTTATAATCATAGGTTCTTTGCTCTGTTTGTTCCTAAATGTCTGACACGTCTCACATTTGTTTATTAGCACCTCAATGTCCTTATTTAGTCCAGGCCAAAAAAACTGATTCCCTAGCTCTTCTTTTACATTTTTCAATGCCTAGGTGACCCTCATGAATCCGCTGTAGAATGTCCTGTCGTAACACTTGTGGAATCACAATTCTGTTGTTTTTCAATAACAGTCCATTCACAATACTTAAGTCAGATTTAACATTGAAAAACTGTGAACATGAGCCTATTGACCATCCTTCATCCATATTCTGTATGACTAACTGCAGCTCTGTGTCTTTAGCTGTTGCCTCAACTATTTGCTGTAGCTTTCCATCTGACACAGGCAACACAGTGGACACCAAATTCACATGACATTGAATCTCCTCTTCAGTTGAACTCACACTAATGTCTGTAGGAGCTCTAGACAGAGCATCAGCAAGAATCAGATGTTTCCCTGGAGTGTAGATTAATGTAAAGTCATACCTCTGCATCTTCATCATAAGTCTCTGAATCCTTGGTGACATCTCATTCAGATGTTTCTTTATGATGGCAACCAAGGGTCGGTGATCTGTTTCAACTACAAAAGATGGCAGACCATACACATAGTTATGAAACCGTTCTAGTCCATAAGCCAGCCCTAAGCATTCTTTTTCTATCTGAGCATATCTGCATTCAGCTTTGGTCATGGCTCTGGACGCATAAGCCACTGGCTTCCATTGTTCATTTTCAGCTTGAAGAAGAACTGCTCCAAGCCCATCTTTTGAAGCATCTGTAGACAGTTTTATTCTTTTAGTTGGATCGTAAAGGTGAGCACTGGTTCAGTAGTCAGATATTTTTTTAATTCCTTCCACTCTTGTTCATGAACGTCTGTCCACTGAAATTGACTATCGTTGTTCAGGAGTTTGCGAATGTTTGTCAACTTTGCACTCAGATTGGGAATGAATTTTCCTATAAAATTAATCACCCCCATGATGCGTAGAACACCCGTGTTGTCGACAGGCGGTGGCATCTTCAGGATAGCTTTTATTTTATCTTCATCTGGTTGAACACCTTGGGCAGATAGTTTGTCTCCAAGAAACTTAATTTCTTTGACGCCAAACTCACATTTATTTTTATTAAGCTTCAACCCATTTTTCTGTATGCGCTCCATGACGCGTCTCAATCTGTCATTGTGTTCTTGAACTGTTGATCCCCAAATAATGATGTCATCAATATAAACTCTCACTCCATCCAAGCCTTCTATGATCCGCTCCATCGCTCTGTGGAATATTTCTGGTGCCGATTTTATCCCAAAAGGAAGTCTTAGAAAACAGTATCTTCCAAAAGGTGTGTTAAAGGTGCAATACTTGGTACTGTTTTCATCCAGCTTCACTTGCCAGAACCCTTGTGCTGCATCCAACTTGGTAAAATATCTTGCTCCAGCCATCTCACTGATTATTTCTTCTCGAGTGGGTATTTGATAATGTTCTCTCCTGATGTTCTCATTTAGATCTTTTGGATCCATGCATATTCTTAATTCTCCATTCTTTTTTTTTGTAATCACTATAGAATTAACCCAATCTGTGGGCTCTTCCACTTTCTGAATGACTCCCAAGCTGGTCATTCTATCCAACTCATTTTTCAACCCCTCTCGCAGTGGTGCTGGAATGCGACGTGTAGCATGCACAACAGGTTGAGCACCCTCTCTCAGCTGAATCTTGTATGTGCAAGGTACAGCACCTAATCCTTGAAAAATGTCCTCATAATCCTGAAGCATTACATCCACAGGGTTATTAGATTCATCCAATTCAGTGTTTATCTGATATACTCTTTTCACTAGTCCAAGTTCTTCACATGATTTATCACCTAAAAGTGACTCACGATCTTCTTTTACAACTGAGAAGAACACAAGATGTTTTGTTCCTTTAACTGTCACATTCAGCTGACAAGTGCCAATGCACTCAATTAATTGTCCATTATAATCTCTTAGACCGGACTTTACGTCTTTTATATGAGGTTTTACTTGCATTTCTTTAATATCAGACATGCTAATGAGATTCTTAGCACCTGTGTCCAATCTGAACTGAACTGTGGCTCCATTTATTAACAAAGGAACTATCCATTTATCATCTCTGTCCACACATTGCACTTTTTCTGACTCATTTTCAAAGTTCACAACACCAATAAAGAATGTGTCACTTAAGTCAGTTTCCTCCACTAAGTTTACACGATTCCTCTTCTCTTCTTTCGTCTTCATAAAGCATTGCTCTGCAAAATGATTCTTTCCACGGCAATTAAAACACTGCTTACCATAAGCAGGACATTGTCTCACTTTATGCCGTGACCCACAGCGCTTACAGTTGATAATGGCTTCCTCCGGCAGTTTCCTCCTCTGTGCATTGCGGTTTCTCTGGCTGGACACAACTCCGACTGCCGCTGCTCCGTCACTGAACTGTGAAGTAGTTCCCGTTGAAAGTTCAGAAAATGTCCTCACTTGCTGCAGAGACAGTTCGCTCGCCCGACACATCTTTACAGCCGTTTCCAGGGTCAATTCGACTTCTCTCAGCAGTCTCTCTCTGAGCTTCCCATCACGCACACCAAAGACGATCTGATCTCTGATCATCGAGTCCTTCAGCAAGCCAAAATTGCATGACTGAGCTTTTACTTTCAGATCTGTCAGAAAGTTATCGAAGGGTTCATGCTGAGTCTGCATTCGGGAACGAAACACGTATCTCTCATAGCATTCATTCTTCTTAGGTGAACAGTGAGCATCAAATTTACTTAGCACAACATCCAACTTTTCTTTGTCTTCTGGTTCATCAAACACAAAAGTGTTGTAGACATCCAAAGCCTGCGCTCCCGCAATGGTCAGCAACATCGCTACCTTTCTTGAGTCCGGCTTTGTCTCCAAACCCATTGCGGCGACATATAGTTGAAAGCGTTGTTTGAAGGCACGCCAATGCTCATCCACGTTTCCCGTCAGCTTCAAGCTCTCCGGCGGTTTCAGCTCCATGGTCGGCCTTTCAGTTCACTCCTGACACCATGTTATATTCGTGTTTGATAATGACCAGGCCTCTTGTATTGCTCAGACACTTTTATTAAAGTCTCATCATGCGTCTGCTCACACAGGTTCCTTACAGGTGTGTCACCCAAGACTAGCCTCCTTCTGTTGTCCTGTTCTTTACATTTATGCATTCACATGAACTCATGATTGCCACCTAGTGGACATGAGCATAATTCAATCATCACAATACCTTTTTCTAAGTTGTTTGTTTTTGGGTTTTTTTGTGAGATATGTTGCTTATTGGGCTTCAGATTATATAAACAGAAACAGGACAAGCTCTAAAATGCAAGTACAAACAGAGGAAAAACAACAAAATAATCTGCCATGTTTGTGGTTAGCATGCTAGCCATGTTTGTGGTTAGCATGCTAGCCATGTTTGTGGTTAGCATGCTAGCCATGTTTGTGGTTAGCATGCTAGCCATGTTTGTGGTTAGCATGCTAGCCATGTTTGTGGTTTGCATGCTAGCCATGTCTGTGGTTTGCATGCTAGCCATGTCTGTGGTTAGCATGCTAGCCATGTCTGTGGTTTGCATGCTAGCCATGTCTGTGGTTTGCATGCTAGCCATGTCTGTGGTTTGCATGCTAGCCATGTTTGTGGTTTGCATGCTAGCCATGTTTGTCCTGACATCCAGGCTCCTCCTCTTTGCCGTAGCATTTATGTAGTACCTTGTCAATCTCTTTCACGTTCCACAGTCTTTGCATATAGCCTCTCCAATTAGACCCTCTCCTAATCTCCTAGCCTCTCCAACTAGGAGATTAGGAGAGGGTCTAATTGGAGAGGCTATATGCAAGTAGGAGCATTCCAATGTCTCTCATGGTATGAAGTAGGCAAATAGCTCAAAGGATCTTGCCTAAGGACCCAGACGGGATAGCACAATTTGGTTTTGACCTGGATTCGAACCAGACCCTCCCGAGTGAAAGACTGTTGACTTATCCATTGAGCTATCCAGTCAGCTACATACATAGCTTTCTGTAGTGTAGTGATTATCATGTTGCTTGATAGGCAAAAGGTCTCTGGTTCGAAACCAGACAGAAACAGATATAGAATGTGGACTGAGGGGGAGAAAAAAAAAAAAAAGTCTTCCATATCGTACACTGGTTACAAGCCAATTGACATGAATGAAGGCATTTTTGAAAGCAAGGCACCCTCCAATGTTCATGTAGATTCTATGGTGTAATGGTTAGCACTCTGGACTCTGAATCCAGGAATCTGAGTTCAAGTCTCAGTAGAACCTTTTTTCTTTTCTCCTGAATTCTTCAATATATTTGGGGATTTCAGGGTGAGTTTATGGACTATAATGTTAAATTAGGCACAAGTTTAAGTCTGCCCTTTTCTTCACCAACACACTGGGTTCTTTGAGAGAATCTGTGGTTTAACTTTTTAATATTGTACCATGGCGATAGATGACATCAATCTTTAACAAGTTTGGAACCCTCTATAGGAAATCTTTCATAGAGACAGAGTTTCTGTAGTGTAGTGGTTATCACGTTTGCTTCACACGCAAAAGGTCTCTGGTTCGAAACCAGACAGAAACAGAAGTTGTCGGTAATTCTTTTCAGAAGGTGGAGTGAGTAAACAAGAATATTTGGCTTTGGTCCTTGTTCATTTGCCTATCAACGTAAATGAAGGCATTTTTGAAAGCAAGGCACCCTCCAATGTTTGTGTAGGTTCTATGGTGTAATGGTTAGCACTCTGGACTTTGAATCCAGGAATCTGAGTTCAAGTCTCAGTAGAACCTTTTTTCTTTTCTCCTGAATTCTTCAATATATTTGGGGATTTCAGGGTGGGTTTATGGACAATAACGTTAAATTAGGCACAAGTTTAAGTCTGCCCTTTTATTCACCAACTCTTTGGGTACTTTGAGAGAATCTGTGGTTTAACTTTTTAACATTGTACAATGGCGATAGATGACATCAATCTTTAACAATTTTGGAACCCTCTAGGGAATCTTTCATGGAGACAGAGTTTCTGTAGTGTAGTGGTTATCACGTTTGCTTCACACGCAAAAGGTCTCTGGTTCGAAACCAGACAGAAACAGAAGTTGTCGGTAATTTTTTTCAGAAGGTGGAGTGAGTAAACAAGAATCTTCATCTTTGCTCCTTGTTCATTTGCCCATTAACTTAATTGAAGGCGTTTTTGAAAGCAAGGCACCCTCCAATGTTTGTGTAGGTTCTATGGTGTAATGGTTAGCACTCTGGACTCTGAATCCAGGAATCTGAGTTCAAGTCTCAGTAGAACCTTTTTTCTTTTCTCCTGAATTCTTCAAAATATTTGGGGATTTCAGGGTGAGTTTATGGACTATAATGTTAAATTAGACACAAGTTTAAGTCTGCCCTTTTATTCACCAACACACTGGGTTCTTTGAGAGAATCTTTGGTTTAACTTTATGACATTGTACCATTGCGATAGATGACATCAATCTTTAACAATTTTGGAACCCTCTATAGGGAATCTTTCATAGAGACAGAGTTTCTGTAGTGTAATGGTTATCACGTTTGCTTCACACGCAAAAGGTCTCTGGTTCGAAACCAGACAGAAACAGAAGTTGTCGGTAATTCTTTTCAGAAGGTGGAGTGAGTAAACAAGAATCTTCCGCTTTATTCTTCTTCATTTGCCTATCAACGTAAATGAAGGCATTTTTGAAAGCAAGGCACACTCCCATGTTTGTGTAGGTTTTATGGTGTAATGGTTAGCACTCTGGACTCTGAATCCAGGAATCTGAGTTCAAGTCTCAGTAGAACCTTCTTTCTTTTCTCCTGAATTCTTCAATATATTTGGGGATTTCAGGGTGAGTTTATGGACTATAACGTTAAATTAGGCACAAGTTTAAGTCTGCCCTTTTATTCACCAACTCACTGGGTCCTTTGAGAGAATCTGTGGTTTAACTTTTTGACATTGTACCATGCCGATAGATGACATCAATCTTTAACATTTTTGGAATCCTCTATATGGAATCTTTCATAGAGACAGAGTTTCTGTAGTGTAGTGGTTATCACGTTTGCTTAACACGCAAAAGGTCTCTGGTTCGAAACCAGACAGAAACAAAAGTTGTCGGTAATTCATTTCAGAAGGTGGAGTGAGTAAACAAGAATCTTCATCTTTGGTCCTTGTTCATTTGCCCAACAACTTAATTGAAGGCATTTTTGAAAGCAAGGCACCCTCCAATGTTTGTGTAGGTTCTATGGTGTAATAGTTAGCACTCTGGACTTTGTATCCGGGAATCTGAGTTCAAGTCTCAGTAGAACCTTTTTTTTTCTCCTGAATTCTTCAATATATTTGGTGATTTCAGGGTGAGTTTATGGACTATAATGTTAAATTAGGCACAAGTTTAAGTCTGCCCTTTTATTCACCAACTCTTTGTGTACTTTGAGAGAATCTGTGGTTTAACTTTTTGACATTGTACCATGCCGATAGAAGACATAAACCTTTAACAATTTTGGAACCCTCTAGGGAATCTTTCATAGAGGCAGAGTTTCTGTAGTGTAGTGGTTATCACGTTTGCTTAACACGCAAAAGGTCTCTGGTTCGAAACCAGACAGAAACAGAAGTTGTCGGTAATTCTTTTCAGAAGGTGGAGTGAGTAAACAAGAATCTTCATCTTTGGTCCTTGTTCATTTGCCTAGCAACGTAATTGAAGGCATTTTTGAAAGCAAGGCACCCTCCAATGTTTGTGTAGGTTCTATGGTGTAATAGTTAGCACTCTGGACTTTGAATCTGGGAATCTGAGTTCAAGTCTCAGTAGAACCTTTTTTTTCTCCTGAATTCTTCAATATATTTGGGGATTTCAGGGTGAGTTTATGGACTATAATGTTAAATTAGGCACAAGTTTAAGTCTGCCCTTTTATTCACCAACTCACTGGGTCCTTTGAGAGAATCTGTGGTTTAACTTTTTGACATTGTACCATGCCGATAGATGACATCAATCTTTAACAATTTTGGAACCCTCTATATGGAATCTTTCATAGAGACAGAGTTTCTGTAGTGTAGTGGTTATCACGTTTGCTTCACACGCAAAAGGTCTCTGGTTCGAAACCAGACAGAAACAAAAGTTGTCGGTAATTCATTTCAGAAGGTGGAGTGAGTAAACAAGAATCTTCATCTTTGGTCCTTGTTCATTTGCCCATTAACTTAATTGAAGGCGTTTTTGAAAGCAAGGCACCCTCCAATGTTTGTGTAGGTTCTATGGTGTAATGGTTAGCACTCTGGACTCTGAATCCAGGAATCTGAGTTCAAGTCTCAGTAGAACCTTTTTTCTTTTCTCCTGAATTCTTCAATATATTTGGGGATTTCAGGGTGAGTTTATGGACTATAATGTTAAATTAGGCACAAGTTTAAGTCTGCCCTTTTATTCACCAACACACTGGGTTCCTTTAGAGAATCTGTGGTTTATCTTTTTGACATTGTACCATGGCGATAGATGACATCAATCTTTAACAATTTTGGAACCCTCTAGGGAATCTTTCATAGAGACAGAGTTTCTGTAGTGTAGTGGTTATCACGTTTGCTTCACACGCAAAAGGTCTCTGGTTCGAAACCAGACAGAAACAAAAGTTGTCGGTAATTCATTTCAGAAGGTGGAGTGAGTAAACAAGAATCTTCCACTTTTGTCCTTGTTCATTTGCCTATCAACGTAAATGAAGGCATTTTTGAAAGCAAGGCACCCTCCCATGTTTGTGTAGGTTCTATGGTGTAATGGTTAGCACTCTGGACTTTGAATCCAGGAATCTGAGTTCAAGTCTCAGTAGAACCTTTTTTCTTTTCTCCTGAATTCTTCAATATATTTGGGGATTTCAGGGTGAGTTTATGGACTATAATGTTAAATTAGGCACAAGTTTAAGTCTGCCCTTTTATTCACCAACTCACTGGGTCCTTTGAGAGAATCTGTGGTTTAACTTTTTGACATTGTACCATGCCGATAGATGACATCAATCTTTAACAATTTTGGAACCCTCTATATGGAATCTTTCATAGAGACAGAGTTTCTGTAGTGTAGTGGTTATCACGTTTGCTTCACACGCAAAAGGTCTCTGGTTCGAAACCAGACAGAAACAAAAGTTGTCGGTAATTCATTTCAGAAGGTGGAGTGAGTAAACAAGAATCTTCATCTTTGGTCCTTGTTCATTTGCCCATTAACTTAATTGAAGGCGTTTTTGAAAGCAAGGCACCCTCCAATGTTTGTGTAGGTTCTATGGTGTAATGGTTAGCACTCTGGACTCTGAATCCAGGAATCTGAGTTCAAGTCTCAGTAGAACCTTTTTTCTTTTCTCCTGAATTCTTCAATATATTTGGGGATTTCAGGGTGAGTTTATGGACTATAATGTTAAATTAGGCACAAGTTTAAGTCTGCCCTTTTATTCACCAACTCACTGGGTCCTTTGAGAGAATCTGTGGTTTAACTTTTTGACATTGTACCATGCCGATAGATGACATCAATCTTTAACAATTTTGGAATCCTCTATATGGAATCTTTCATAGAGACAGAGTTTCTGTAGTGTAGTGGTTATCACGTTTGCTTCACACGCAAAAGGTCTCTGGTTCGAAACCAGACAGAAACAGAAGTTGTCGGTAATTCTTTTCAGAAGGTGGAGTGAGTAAACAAGAATCTTCATCTTTGCTCCTTGTTCATTTGCCCATTAACTTAATTGAAGGCGTTTTTGAAATCAAGGCACCCTCCAATGTTTGTGTAGGTTCTATGGTGTAATGGTTAGCACTCTGGACTCTGAATCCAGGAATCTGAGTTCAAGTCTCAGTAGAACCTTTTTTCTTTTCTCCTGAATTCTTCAATATATTTGGGGATTTCAGGGTGAGTTTATGGACTATAATGTTAAATTAGGCACAAGTTTAAGTCTGCCCTTTCATTCACCAACTCTTTGGGTTCTTTGAGAGAATCTGTGGTTTAACTTTTTAACATTGTACCATGGCGATAGATGACATCAATCTTTAACAATTTTGGAACCCTCTAGGGAATCTTTCATAGAGGCAGAGTTTCTGTAGTGTAGTGGTTATCACGTTTGCTTAACACGCAAAAGGTCTCTGGTTCGAAACCAGACAGAAACAGAAGTTGTCGGTAATTCTTTTCAGAAGGTGGAGTGAGTAAACAAGAATCTTCCCCTTTGGTCCTTGTTCATTTGCCTAGCAACGTAATTGAAGGCATTTTTGAAAGCAAGGCACCCTCCAATGTTTGTGTAGGTTCTATGGTGTAATAGTTAGCACTCTGGACTTTGAATCTGGGAATCTGAGTTCAAGTCTCAGTAGAACCTTTTTTTTCTCCTGAATTCTTCAATATATTTGGGGATTTCAGGGTGAGTTTATGGACTATAATGTTAAATTAGGCACAAGTTTAAGTCTGCCCTTTTATTCACCAACTCACTGGGTCCTTTGAGAGAATCTGTGGTTTAACTTTTTGACATTGTACCATGCCGATAGATGACATCAATCTTTAACAATTTTGGAACCCTCTATATGGAATCTTTCATAGAGACAGAGTTTCTGTAGTGTAGTGGTTATCACGTTTGCTTCACACGCAAAAGGTCTCTGGTTCGAAACCAGACAGAAACAAAAGTTGTCGGTAATTCATTTCAGAAGGTGGAGTGAGTAAACAAGAATCTTCATCTTTGGTCCTTGTTCATTTGCCCATTAACTTAATTGAAGGCGTTTTTGAAAGCAAGGCACCCTCCAATGTTTGTGTAGGTTCTATGGTGTAATGGTTAGCACTCTGGACTCTGAATCCAGGAATCTGAGTTCAAGTCTCAGTAGAACCTTTTTTCTTTTCTCCTGAATTCTTCAATATATTTGGGGATTTCAGGGTGAGTTTATGGACTATAATGTTAAATTAGGCACAAGTTTAAGTCTGCCCTTTTATTCACCAACACACTGGGTTCCTTTAGAGAATCTGTGGTTTATCTTTTTGACATTGTACCATGGCGATAGATGACATCAATCTTTAACAATTTTGGAACCCTCTAGGGAATCTTTCATAGAGACAGAGTTTCTGTAGTGTAGTGGTTATCACGTTTGCTTCACACGCAAAAGGTCTCTGGTTCGAAACCAGACAGAAACAAAAGTTGTCGGTAATTCATTTCAGAAGGTGGAGTGAGTAAACAAGAATCTTCCACTTTTGTCCTTGTTCATTTGCCTATCAACGTAAATGAAGGCATTTTTGAAAGCAAGGCACCCTCCCATGTTTGTGTAGGTTCTATGGTGTAATGGTTAGCACTCTGGACTTTGAATCCAGGAATCTGAGTTCAAGTCTCAGTAGAACCTTTTTTCTTTTCTCCTGAATTCTTCAATATATTTGGGGATTTCAGGGTGAGTTTATGGACTATAATGTTAAATTAGGCACAAGTTTAAGTCTGCCCTTTTATTCACCAACTCACTGGGTCCTTTGAGAGAATCTGTGGTTTAACTTTTTGACATTGTACCATGCCGATAGATGACATCAATCTTTAACAATTTTGGAATCCTCTATATGGAATCTTTCATAGAGACAGAGTTTCTGTAGTGTAGTGGTTATCACGTTTGCTTCACACGCAAAAGGTCTCTGGTTTGACAGAAACAGAAGTTGTCGGTACTTCTTTTCAGAAGGTGGAGTGAGTAAACAAGAATCTTCATCTTTGCTCCTTGTTCATTTGCCCATTAACTTAATTGAAGGCGATTTTGAAATCAAGGCACCCTCCAATGTTTGTGTAGGTTCTATGGTGTAATGGTTAGCACTCTGGACTCTGAATCCAGGAATCTGAGTTCAAGTCTCAGTAGAACCTTTTTTCTTTTCTCCTGAATTCTTCAATATATTTGGGGATTTCAGGGTGAGTTTATGGACTATAATGTTAAATTAGGCACAAGTTTAAGTCTGCCCTTTCATTCACCAACTCTTTGGGTTCTTTGAGAGAATCTGTGGTTTAACTTTTTAACATTGTACCATGGCGATAGATGACATCAATCTTTAACAATTTTGGAACCCTCTATATGGAATCTTTCATAGAGACAGAGTTTCTGTAGTGTAGTGGTTATCACGTTTGCTTAACACGCAAAAGGTCTCTGGTTCGAAACCAGACAGAAACAGAAGTTGTCGGTAATTCTTTTCAGAAGGTGGAGTGAGTAAACAAGAATCTTCCCCTTTGGTCCTTGTTCATTTGCCTAGCAACGTAATTGAAGGCATTTTTGAAAGCAAGGCACCCTCCAATGTTTGTGTAGGTTCTATGGTGTAATAGTTAGCACTCTGGACTTTGAATCTGGGAATCTGAGTTCAAGTCTCAGTAGAACCTTTTTTTTTCTCCTGAATTCTTCAATATATTTGGGGATTTCAGGGTGAGTTTATGGACTATAATGTTAAATTAGGCACAAGTTTAAGTCTGCCCTTTTATTCACCAACACACTGGGTTCCTTTAGAGAATCTGTGGTTTATCTTTTTGACATTGTACCATGGCGATAGATGACATCAATCTTTAACAATTTTGGAACCCTCTAGGGAATCTTTCATAGAGACAGAGTTTCTGTAGTGTAGTGGTTATCACGTTTGCTTCACACGCAAAAGGTCTCTGGTTCGAAACCAGACAGAAACAAAAGTTGTCGGTAATTCATTTCAGAAGGTGGAGTGAGTAAACAAGAATCTTCCACTTTTGTCCTTGTTCATTTGCCTATCAACGTAAATGAAGGCATTTTTGAAAGCAAGGCACCCTCCCATGTTTGTGTAGGTTCTAGGGTGTAATGGTTAGCACTCTGGACTCTGAATCCAGGAATCTGAGTTCAAGTCTCAGTAGAACCTTTTACTTTTCTCCTGAATTCTTCAATATATTTGGGGATTTCAGGGTGAGTTTATGGACTATAATGTTAAATTAGGCACAAGTTTAAGTCTGCCCTTTTATTCACCAACACACTGGGTTCTTTGAGAGAATCTGTTGTTTAACTTTTTAACATTGTACCATGGTGATAGAAGACATCAATCTTTAACAATTTTGGAACCCTCTATATGGAATCTTTCATAGAGACAGAGTTTCTGTAGTGTAGTGGTTATCACGTTTGCTTCACACGCAAAAGGTCTCTGGTTCGAAACCAGACAGAAACAAAAGTTGTCGGTAATTCATTTCAGAAGGTGGAGTGAGTAAACAAGAATCTTCCACTTTTGTCCTTGTTCATTTGCCTATCAACGTAAATGAAGGCATTTTTGAAAGCAAGGCACCCTCCCATGTTTGAGTAGGTTCTATGGTGTAATGGTTAGCACTCTGGACTTTGAATCCAGGAATCTGAGTTCAAGTCTCAGTAGAACCTTTTTTCTTATCTCCTGAATTCTTCAATATATTTGGGGATTTCAGGGTGAGTTTATGGACTATAATGTTAAATTAGGCACAAGTTTAAGTCTGCCCTTTTATTCACCAACTCACTGGGTCCTTTGAGAGAATCTGTGGTTTAACTTTTTGACATTGTACCATGCCGATAGATGACATCAATCTTTAACAATTTTGGAACCCTCTATATGGAATCTTTCATAGAGACAGAGTTTCTGTAGTGTAGTGGTTATCACGTTTGCTTCACACGCAAAAGGTCTCTGGTTCGAAACCAGACAGAAACAGAAGTTGTCGGTAATTCTTTTCAGAAGGTGGAGTGAGTAAACAAGAATCTTCATCTTTGCTCCTTGTTCATTTGCCCATTAACTTAATTGAAGGCGTTTTTGAAATCAAGGCACCCTCCAATGTTTGTGTAGGTTCTATGGTGTAATGGTTAGCACTCTGGACTCTGAATCCAGGAATCTGAGTTCAAGTCTCAGTAGAACCTTTTTTCTTTTCTCCTGAATTCTTCAATATATTTGGGGATTTCAGGGTGAGTTTATGGACTATAATGTTAAATTAGGCACAAGTTTAAGTCTGCCCTTTCATTCACCAACTCTTTGGGTTCTTTGAGAGAATCTGTGGTTTAACTTTTTAACATTGTACCATGGCGATAGATGACATCAATCTTTAACAATTTTGGAACCCTCTATATGGAATCTTTCATAGAGACAGAGTTTCTGTAGTGTAGTGGTTATCACGTTTGCTTAACACGCAAAAGGTCTCTGGTTCGAAACCAGACAGAAACAGAAGTTGTCGGTAATTCTTTTCAGAAGGTGGAGTGAGTAAACAAGAATCTTCCCCTTTGGTCCTTGTTCATTTGCCTAGCAACGTAATTGAAGGCATTTTTGAAAGCAAGGCACCCTCCAATGTTTGTGTAGGTTCTATGGTGTAATAGTTAGCACTCTGGACTTTGAATCTGGGAATCTGAGTTCAAGTCTCAGTAGAACCTTTTTTTTTCTCCTGAATTCTTCAATATATTTGGGGATTTCAGGGTGAGTTTATGGACTATAATGTTAAATTAGGCACAAGTTTAAGTCTGCCCTTTTATTCACCAACACACTGGGTTCCTTTAGAGAATCTGTGGTTTATCTTTTTGACATTGTACCATGGCGATAGATGACATCAATCTTTAACAATTTTGGAACCCTCTAGGGAATCTTTCATAGAGACAGAGTTTCTGTAGTGTAGTGGTTATCACGTTTGCTTTCATAAAGGTCTCTGGTTCAAACCAGACAGAAACAAAAGTTGTCGGTAATTCATTTCAGAAGGTGGAGTGAGTAAACAAGAATCTTCCACTTTTGTCCTTGTTCATTTGCCTATCAACGTAAATGAAGGCATTTTTGAAAGCAAGGCACCCTCCCATGTTTGTGTAGGTTCTAGGGTGTAATGGTTAGCACTCTGGACTCTGAATCCAGGAATCTGAGTTCAAGTCTCAGTAGAACCTTTTACTTTTCTCCTGAATTCTTCAATATATTTGGGGATTTCAGGGTGAGTTTATGGACTATAATGTTAAATTAGGCACAAGTTTAAGTCTGCCCTTTTATTCACCAACACACTGGGTTCTTTGAGAGAATCTGTTGTTTAACATTGTACCATGGTGATAGAAGACATCAATCTTTAACAATTTTGGAACCCTCTATATGGAATCTTTCATAGAGACAGAGTTTCTGTAGTGTAGTGGTTATCACGTTTGCTTCACACGCAAAAGGTCTCTGGTTCGAAACCAGACAGAAACAAAAGTTGTCGGTAATTCATTTCAGAAGGTGGAGTGAGTAAACAAGAATCTTCCACTGTTGTCCTGTTTCATTTGCCTATCAACGTAAATGAAGGCATTTTTGAAAGCAAGGCACCCTCCCATGTTTGAGTAGGTTCTATGGTGTAATGGTTAGCACTCTGGACTTTGAATCCAGGAATCTGAGTTCAAGTCTCAGTAGAACCTTTTTTCTTATCTCCTGAATTCTTCAATATATTTGGGGATTTCAGGGTGAGTTTATGGACTATAATGTTAAATTAGGCACAAGTTTAAGTCTGCCCTTTTATTCACCAACTCACTGGGTCCTTTGAGAGAATCTGTGGTTTAACTTTTTGACATTGTACCATGCCGATAGATGACATCAATCTTTAACAATTTTGGAACCCTCTATATGGAATCTTTCATAGAGACAGAGTTTCTGTAGTGTAGTGGTTATCACGTTTGCTTCACACGCAAAAGGTCTCTGGTTCGAAACCAGACAGAAACAAAAGTTGTCGGTAATTCATTTCAGAAGGTGGAGTGAGTAAACAAGAATCTTCATCTTTGGTCCTTGTTCATTTGCCCATTAACTTAATTGAAGGCGTTTTTGAAAGCAAGGCACACTCCAATGTTTGTGTAGGTTCTATGGTGTAATGGTTAGCACTCTGGACTCTGAATCCAGGAATCTGAGTTCAAGTCTCAGTAGAACCTTTTTTCTTTTCTCCTGAATTCTTCAATATATTTGGGGATTTCAGGGTGAGTTTATGGACTATAATGTTAAATTAGGCACAAGTTTAAGTCTGCCCTTTTATTCACCAACTCACTGGGTCCTTTGAGAGAATCTGTGGTTTAACTTTTTGACATTGTACCATGCCGATAGATGACATCAATCTTTAACAATTTTGGAATCCTCTATATGGAATCTTTCATAGAGACAGAGTTTCTGTAGTGTAGTGGTTATCACGTTTCCTTAACACGCAAAAGGTCTCTGGTTCGAAACCAGACAGAAACAAAAGTTGTCGGTAATTCTTTTCAGAAGGTGGAGTGAGTAAACAAGAATCTTCCGCTTTGGTCCTTGTTCATTTGCCTATCAACGTAAATAAAGGCATTTTTGAAAGCAAGGCACCCTCCAATGTTTGTGTAGGTTCTATGGTGTAATGTTTAGCACTCTGGACTTTGAATACAGGAATCTGAGTTCAAGTCTCAGTAGAACCTTTTACTTTTCTCCTGAATTCTTCAATATATTTTGGGATTTCAGGGTGAGTTTATGGACTATAATGTTAAATTAGGCACAAGTTTAAGTTTGCCCTTTTATTCACCAACACACTGGGTTCCTTTAGAGAATCTGTGGTTTAACTTTTTGACATTGTACCATGCCGAGAGATGACATCAATCTTTAACAATTTTGGAACCCTCTATAGGGAATCTTTCATAGACAGAGTTTCTGTAGTGTAGTGGTTATCACGTTTGCTTAACACGCAAAAGGTCTCTGGTTCGAAACCAGACAGAAACAAAAGTTGTCGGTAATTCATTTCAGAAGGTGGAGTGAGTAAACAAGAATCTTTGGATTTGGTCCTTGTTCATTTGCCTATCAACGTAAATGAAGGCATTTTTGAAAGCAAGGCAACCTCCAATGTTTGTGTAGGTTCTATGGTGTAATGGTTAGCACTCTGGACTTTGAATCCGGGAATCTGAGTTCAAGTCTCAGTAGAACCTTTTTTTTTCTCCTGAATTCTTCAATATATTTGGGGATTTCAGGGTGAGTTTATGGACTATAATGTTAAATTAGGCACAAGTTTAAGTCTGCCCTTTTATTCACCAACTCTTTGTGTACTTTGAGAGAATCTGTGGTTTAACTTTTTGACATTGTACCATGCCGATAGAAGACATAAACCTTTAACAATTTTGGAACCCTCTAGGGAATCTTTCATAGAGACAGAGTTTCTGTAGTGTAGTGGTTATCACGTTTGCTTCACACGCAAAAGGTCTCTGGTTCGAAACCAGACAGAAACAAAAGTTGTCGGTAATTCATTTCAGAAGGTGGAGTGAGTAAACAAGAATCTTCCGCTTTTGTCCTTGTTCATTTGCCTATCAACGTAAATGAAGGCATTTTTGAAAGCAAGGCACCCTCTAATGTTTGTGTAGGTTCTAGGGTGTAATGGTTAGCACTCTGGACTCTGAATCCAGGAATCTGAGTTCAAGTCTCAGTAGAACCTTTTACTTTTCTCCTGAATTCTTCAATATATTTTGGGATTTCAGGGTGAGTTTATGGACTATAATGTTAAATTAGGCACAAGTTTAAGTTTGCCCTTTTATTCACCAACACACTGGGTTCCTTTAGAGAATCTGAGGTTTAACTTTTTGACATTGTACCATGCCGATAGATGACATCAATCTTTAACAATTTTGGAACCCTCTATATGGAATCTTTCATAGAGACAGAGTTTCTGTAGTGTAGTGGTTATCACGTTTGCTTAACACGCAAAAGGTCTCTGGTTCGAAACCAGACAGAAACAGAAGTTGTTGGTTATTCTTTTCAGAAGGTGGAGTGAGTGAACAAGAATCTTTGGCTTTGGTCCTTGTTCGTTTGCCTATCAACGTAAATGAAGGCATTTTTGAAAGCAAGGCACCTTCCAATGTTCATGTAGATTCTATGGTGTAATGGTTAGCACTCTGGACTCTGAATCCAGGAATCTGACTTCAAGTCTCAGTAGAACCTTTTTTCTTTTCTCCTGAATTCTTCAATATATTTGGGGATTTCAGGGTGAGTTTATGGACTATAATGTTAAATTAGGCACAAGTTTAAGTCTGCCCTTTTATTCACCTCTTTGGGTTCTTTGAGAGAATCTGTGGTTTAACTTTTTAACATTGTACCATGGCGATAGATGACATCAATCTTTAACAATTTTGGAACCCTCTATAGGGAATCTTTCATAGAGACAGAGTTTCTGTAGTGTAGTGGTTATCACGTTTGCTTTACACGCAAAAGGTCTCTGGTTCGAAACCAGACAGAAACAGAAGTTGTCGGTAATTCTTTTCAGAAGGTGGAGTGAGTAAACAAGAATCTTCCGCTTTGGTCCTTGTTCATTTGCCTATCAACGTAAATAAAGGCATTTTTGAAAGCAAGGCACCCTCCAATGTTTGTGTAGGTTCTATGGTGTAATGTTTAGCACTCTGGACTTTGAATACAGGAATCTGAGTTCAAGTCTCAGTAGAACCTTTTACTTTTCTCCTGAATTCTTCAATATATTTTGGGATTTCAGGGTGAGTTTATGGACTATAATGTTAAATTAGGCACAAGTTTAAGTCTGCCCTTTTATTCACCAACTCTTTGGGTTCTTTGAGAGAATCTGTGGTTTAACTTTTTAACATTGTACCATGGCGATAGATGACATCAATCTTTAACAATTTTGGAACCCTCTATAGGGAATCTTTCATAGAGACAGAGTTTCTGTAGTGTAGTGGTTATCACGTTTGCTTTACACATAAAGGTCTCTGGTTCGAAACCAGACAGAAACAGAAGTTGTCGGTAATTCTTTTCAGAAGGTGGAGTGAGTAAACAAGAATCTTCCGCTTTGGTCCTTGTTCATTTGCCTATCAACGTAAATAAAGGCATTTTTGAAAGCAAGGCACCCTCCAATGTTTGTGTAGGTTCTATGGTGTAATGTTTAGCACTCTGGACTTTGAATACAGGAATCTGAGTTCAAGTCTCAGTAGAACCTTTTACTTTTCTCCTGAATTCTTCAATATATTTTGGGATTTCAGGGTGAGTTTATGGACTATAATGTTAAATTAGGCACAAGTTTAAGTTTGCCCTTTTATTCACCAACACACTGGGTTCCTTTAGAGAATCTGTGGTTTAACTTTTTGACATTGTACCATGCCGAGAGATGACATCAATCTTTAACAATTTTGGAACCCTCTATAGGGAATCTTTCATAGACAGAGTTTCTGTAGTGTAGTGGTTATCACGTTTGCTTAACACGCAAAAGGTCTCTGGTTCGAAACCAGACAGAAACAAAAGTTGTCGGTAATTCATTTCAGAAGGTGGAGTGAGTAAACAAGAATCTTTGGATTTGGTCCTTGTTCATTTGCCTATCAACGTAAATGAAGGCATTTTTGAAAGCAAGGCAACCTCCAATGTTTGTGTAGGTTCTATGGTGTAATGGTTAGCACTCTGGACTTTGAATCCAGGAATCTGAGTTCAAGTCTCAGTAGAACCTTTTTTCTTTTCTCCTGAATTCTTCAATATATTTGGGGATTTCAGGGTGAGTTTATGGACTATAATGTTAAATTAGGCACAAGTTGAAGTCTGCCCTTTTATTCACCAACTCACTGGGTCCTTTGAGAGAATCTGTGGTTTAACTTTTTGACATTGTACCATGGCGATAGATGACATCAATCTTTAACAATTTTGGAACCTTCTAGGGAATCTTTCATAGAGACAGAGTTTCTGTAGTGTAGTGGTTATCACGTTTGCTTCACACGCAAAAGGTCTCTGGTTCGAAACCAGACAGAAACAGAAGTTGTCGGTAATTCATTTCAGAAGGTGGAGTGAGTAAACAAGAATCTTCCACTTTTGTCCTTGTTCATTTGCCTATCAACGTAAATGAAGGCATTTTTGAAAGCAAGGCACCCTCCCATGTTTGTGTAGGTTCTATGGTGTAATGGTTAGCACTCTGGACTTTGAATCCGGGAATCTGAGTTCAAGTCTCAGTAGAACCTTTTTTTTCTCCTGAATTCTTCAATATATTTGGGGATTTCAGGGTGAGTTTATGGACTATAATGTTAAATTAGGCACAAGTTTAAGTCTGCCCTTTTATTCACCAACACACTGGGTTCTTTGAGAGAATCTGTTGTTTAACTTTTTAACATTGTACCATGGTGATAGAAGACATCAATCTTTAACAATTTTGGAACCCTCTATATGGAATCTTTCATAGAGACAGAGTTTCTGTAGTGTAGTGGTTATCACGTTTGCTTAACACGCAAAAGGTCTCTGGTTCGAAACCAGACAGAAACAGAAGTTGTCGGTAATTCTTTTCAGAAGGTGGAGTGAGTAAACAAGAATCTTCCGCTTTGGTCCTTGTTCATTTGCCTATCAACGTAAATGAAGGCATTTTTGAAAGCAAGGCACCCTCAAATTTTTGTGTAGGTTGTATGGTGTAATGGTTAGCACTCTGGACTCTGAATCCAGGAATCTGAGTTCAAGTCTCAGTAGAACCTTTTTTCTTTTCTCCTGAATTCTTCAAAATTTTTGGGGATATCAGGGTGAGTTTATGGACTATAATGTTAAATTAGGCACAAGTTTAAGTCTGCCCTTTTATTCACCAACTCTTTGTGTACTTTGAGAGAATCTGTGGTTTAAATTTTTGACATTGTACCATGCCGATAGAAGACATAAACCTTTAACAATTTTGGAACCCTCTAGGGAATCTTTCATAGAGACAGAGTTTCTGTAGTGTAGTGGTTATCACGTTTGCTTCACACGCAAAAGGTCTCTGGTTCGAAACCAGACAGAAACAAAAGTTGTCGGTAATTCATTTCAGAAGGTGGAGTGAGTAAACAAGAACCTTCCACTTTTGTCCTTGTTCATTTGCCTATCAACGTAAATGAAGGCGTTTTTGAAAGCAAGGCACCCTCCCATGTTTGTGTAGGTTCTATGGTGTAATGGTTAGCACTCTGGACTTTGAATCCGGGAATCTGAGTTCAAGTCTCAGTAGAACCTTTTTTCTTTTCTCCTGAATTCTTCAATATATTTGGGGATTTCAGGGTGAGTTTATGGACTATAATGTTAAATTAGGCACAAGTTTAAGTCTGCCCTTTTATTCACCAACACACTGGGTTCTTTGAGAGAATCTGTTGTTTAACTTTTTAACATTGTACCATGGTGATAGAAGACATCAATCTTTAACAATTTTGGAACCCTCTATATGGAATCTTTCATAGAGACAGAGTTTCTGTAGTGTAGTGGTTATCACGTTTGCTTAACACGCAAAAGGTCTCTGGTTCGAAACCAGACAGAAACAGAAGTTGTCGGTAATTCTTTTCAGAAGGTGGAGTGAGTAAACAAGAATCTTCCGCTTTGGTCCTTGTTCATTTGCCTATCAACGTAAATGAAGGCATTTTTGAAAGCAAGGCACCCTCCAATGTTTGTGTAGGTTCTATGGTGTAATGTTTAGCACTCTGGACTTTGAATACAGGAATCTGAGTTCAAGTCTCAGTAGAACCTTTTACTTTTCTCCTGAATTCTTCAATATATTTTGGGATTTCAGGGTGAGTTTATGGACTATAATGTTAAATTAGGCACAAGTTTAAGTTTGCCCTTTTATTCACCAACACACTGGGTTCCTTTAGAGAATCTGAGGTTTAACTTTTTGACATTGTACCATGCCGATAGATGACATCAATCTTTAACAATTTTGGAACCCTCTATATGGAATCTTTCATAGAGACAGAGTTTCTGTAGTGTAGTGGTTATCACGTTTGCTTAACACGCAAAAGGTCTCTGGTTCGAAACCAGACAGAAACAGAAGTTGTTGGTTATTCTTTTCAGAAGGTGGAGTGAGTGAACAAGAATCTTTGGCTTTGGTCCTTGTTCGTTTGCCTATCAACGTAAATGAAGGCATTTTTGAAAGCAAGGCACCTTCCAATGTTCATGTAGATTCTATGGTGTAATGGTTAGCACTCTGGACTCTGAATCCAGGAATCTGACTTCAAGTCTCAGTAGAACCTTTTTTCTTTTCTCCTGAATTCTTCAATATATTTGGGGATTTCAGGGTGAGTTTATGGACTATAATGTTAAATTAGGCACAAGTTTAAGTCTGCCATTTTATTCACCAACTATTTGGGTTCTTTGAGAGAATCTGTGGTTTAACTTTTTAACATTGTACCATGGCGATAGATGACATCAATCTTTAACAATTTTGGAACCCTCTATAGGGAATCTTTCATAGAGACAGAGTTTCTGTAGTGTAGTGGTTATCACGTTTGCTTTACACGCAAAAGGTCTCTGGTTCGAAACCAGACAGAAACAGAAGTTGTCGGTAATTCTTTTCAGAAGGTGGAGTGAGTAAACAAGAATCTTCCGCTTTGGTCCTTGTTCATTTGCCTATCAACGTAAATAAAGGCATTTTTGAAAGCAAGGCACCCTCCAATGTTTGTGTAGGTTCTATGGTGTAATGTTTAGCACTCTGGACTTTGAATACAGGAATCTGAGTTCAAGTCTCAGTAGAACCTTTTACATTTCTCCTGAATTCTTCAATATATTTTGGGATTTCAGGGTGAGTTTATGGACTATAATGTTAAATTAGGCACAAGTTGAAGTCTGCCCTTTTATTCACCAACTCACTGGGTCCTTTGAGAGAATCTGTGGTTTAACTTTTTGACATTGTACCATGGCGATAGATGACATCAATCTTTAACAATTTTGGAACCTTCTAGGGAATCTTTCATAGACAGAGTTTCTGTAGTGTAGTGGTTATCACGTTTGCTTAACACGCAAAAGGTCTCTGGTTCGAAACCAGACAGAAACAAAAGTTGTCGGTAATTCATTTCAGAAGGTGGAGTGAGTAAACAAGAATCTTTGGATTTGGTCCTTGTTCATTTGCCTATCAACGTAAATGAAGGCATTTTTGAAAGCAAGGCAACCTCCAATGTTTGTGTAGGTTCTATGGTGTAATGGTTAGCACTCTGGACTTTGAATCCAGGAATCTGAGTTCAAGTCTCAGTAGAACCTTTTTTCTTTTCTCCTGAATTCTTCAATATATTTCGGGATTTCAGGGTGAGTTTATGGACTATAATGTTAAATTAGGCACAAGTTGAAGTCTGCCCTTTTATTCACCAACTCACTGGGTCCTTTGAGAGAATCTGTGGTTTAACTTTTTGACATTGTACCATGGCGATAGATGACATCAATCTTTAACAAGTTTGGAACCTCTATATGGAATCTTTCATAGAGACAGAGTTTCTGTAGTGTAGTGGTTATCACGTTTGCTTCACACGCAAAAGGTCTCTGGTTCGAAACCAGACAGAAACAGAAGTTGTCGGTAATTCTTTTCAGAAGGTGGAGTGAGTAAACAAGAATCTTCATCTTTGGTCCTTGTTCATTAGCCCATCAACTTAATTGAAGGCATTTTTGAAAGCAAGGCACCCTCAAATTTTTGTGTAGGTTGTATGGTGTAATGGTTAGCACTCTGGACTCTGAATCCAGGAATCTGAGTTCAAGTCTCAGTAGAACCTTTTTTCTTTTCTCCTGAATTCTTCAAAATTTTTGGGGATATCAGGGTGAGTTTATGGACTATAATGTTAAATTAGGCACAAGTTTAAGTCTGCCCTTTTATTCACCAACTCTTTGTGTACTTTGAGAGAATCTGTGGTTTAACTTTTTGACATTGTACCATGCCGATAGAAGACATAAACCTTTAACAATTTTGGAACCCTCTAGGGAATCTTTCATAGAGACAGAGTTTCTGTAGTGTAGTGGTTATCACGTTTGCTTCACACGCAAAAGGTCTCTGGTTCGAAACCAGACAGAAACAAAAGTTGTCGGTAATTCATTTCAGAAGGTGGAGTGAGTAAACAAGAATCTTCATCTTTGGTCCTTGTTCATTTGCCCATTAACTTAATTGAAGGCGTTTTTGAAAGCAAGGCACCCTCCAATGTTTGTGTAGGTTCTATGGTGTAATGGTTAGCACTCTGGACTCTGAATCCAGGAATCTGAGTTCAAGTCTCAGTAGAACCTTTTTTCTTTTCTCCTGAATTCTTCAATATATTTGGGGATTTCAGGGTGAGTTTATGGACTATAATGTTAAATTAGGCACAAGTTTAAGTCTGCCCTTTTATTCACCAACTCACTGGGTCCTTTGAGAGAATCTGTGGTTTAACTTTTTGACATTGTACCATGCCGATAGATGACATCAATCTTTAACAATTTTGGAACCCTCTATATGGAATCTTTCATAGAGACAGAGTTTCTGTAGTGTAGTGGTTATCACGTTTGCTTAACACATAAAGGTCTCTGGTTCAAAACCAGACAGAAACAGAAGTTGTCGGTAATTCTTTTCAGAAGGTGGAGTGAGTAAACAAGAATCTTCCGCTTTGGTCCTTGTTCATTTGCCTATCAACGTAAATGAAGGCATTTTTGAAAGCAAGGCACCCTCCAATGTTTGTGTAGGTTCTATGGTGTAATGTTTAGCACTCTGGACTTTGAATACAGGAATCTGAGTTCAAGTCTCAGTAGAACCTTTTACTTTTCTCCTGAATTCTTCAATATATTTTGGGATTTCAGGGTGAGTTTATGGACTATAATGTTAAATTAGGCACAAGTTTAAGTTTGCCCTTTTATTCACCAACACACTGGGTTCCTTTAGAGAATCTGAGGTTTAACTTTTTGACATTGTACCATGCCGATAGATGACGTCAATCTTTAACAATTTTGGAACCCTCTATATGGAATCTTTCATAGAGACAGAGTTTCTGTAGTGTAGTGGTTATCACGTTTGCTTAACACGCAAAAGGTCTCTGGTTCGAAACCAGACAGAAACAGAAGTTGTTGGTTATTCTTTTCAGAAGGTGGAGTGAGTGAACAAGAATCTTTGGCTTTGGTCCTTGTTCGTTTGCCTATCAACGTAAATGAAGGCATTTTTGAAAGCAAGGCACCTTCCAATGTTCATGTAGATTCTATGGTGTAATGGTTAGCACTCTGGACTCTGAATCCAGGAATCTGACTTCAAGTCTCAGTAGAACCTTTTTTCTTTTCTCCTGAATTCTTCAATATATTTGGGGATTTCAGGGTGAGTTTATGGACTATAATGTTAAATTAGGCACAAGTTTAAGTCTGCCCTTTTATTCACCAACTCTTTGGGTTCTTTGAGAGAATCTGTGGTTTAACTTTTTAACATTGTACCATGGCGATAGATGACATCAATCTTTAACAATTTTGGAACCCTCTAGGGAATTTTTCATAGAGACAGAGTTTCTGTAGTGTAGTGGTTATCACGTTTGCTTTACACGCAAAAGGTCTCTGGTTCGAAACCAGACAGAAACAGAAGTTGTCGGTAATTCATTTCAGAAGGTGGAGTGAGTAAACAAGAATCTTCCGCTTTGGTCCTTGTTCATTTGCCTATCAACGTAAATGAAGGCATTTTTGAAAGCAAGGCACCCTCCCATGTTTGTGTAGGTTCTATGGTGTAATGGTTAGCACTCTGGACTTTGAATCCGGGAATCTGAGTTCAAGTCTCAGTAGAACCTTTTTTTTTCTCCTGAATTCTTCAATATATTTGGGGATTTCAGGGTGAGTTTATGGACTATAATGTTAAATTAGGCACAAGTTTAAGTCTGCCCTTTTATTCACCAACACACTGGGTTCTTTGAGAGAATCTGTTGTTTAACTTTTTGACAGTGTACCATGGCGATAGAAGACATCAATCTTTAACAATTTTGGAACCCTCTATATGGAATCTTTCATAGAGACAGAGTTTCTGTAGTGTAGTGGTTATCACGTTTGCTTCACACGCAAAAGATCTCTGGTTCGAAACCAGACAGAAACAAAAGTTGTCGGTAATTCTTTTCAGAAGGTGGAGTGAGTAAACAAGAATCTTCATTTGGTCCTTGTTCATTTGCCTATCAACGTAAATGAAGGCATTTTTGAAAGCAAGGCAACCTCCAATGTTTGTGTAGGTTCTATGGTGTAATGGTTAGCACTCTGGACTTTGAATCCAGGAATCTGAGTTCAAGTCTCAGTAGAACCTTTTTTCTTTTCTCCTGAATTCTTCAATATATTTCGGGATTTCAGGGTGAGTTTATGGACTATAATGTTAAATTAGGCACAAGTTGAAGTCTGCCCTTTTATTCACCAACTCACTGGGTCCTTTGAGAGAATCTGTGGTTTAACTTTTTGACATTGTACCATGGCGATAGATGACATCAATCTTTAACAATTTTGGAACCTTCTAGGGAATCTTTCATAGAGACAGAGTTTCTGTAGTGTAGTGGTTATCACGTTTGCTTCACACGCAAAAGGTCTCTGGTTCGAAACCAGACAGAAACAGAAGTTGTCGGTAATTCTTTTCAGAAGGTGGAGTGAGTAAACAAGAATCTTCATCTTTGGTCCTTGTTCATTAGCCCATCAACTTAATTGAAGGCATTTTTGAAAGCAAGGCACCCTCAAATTTTTGTGTAGGTTGTATGGTGTAATGGTTAGCACTCTGGACTCTGAATACAGGAATCTGAGTTCAAGTCTCAGTAGAACCTTTTTTCTTTTCTCCTGAATTCTTCAATATTTTTGGGGATATCAGGGTGAGTTTATGGACTATAATGTTAAATTAGGCACAAGTTTAAGTCTGCCCTTTTATTCACCAACACACTGGGTTCTTTGAGAGAATCTGTTGTTTAACTTTTTAACATTGTACCATGGCGATAGAAGACATCAATCTTTAACAATTTTGGAACCCTCTAGGGAATCTTTCATAGAGACAGAGTTTCTGTAGTGTAGTGGTTATCACGTTTGCTTCACACGCAAAAGGTCTCTGGTTCGAAACCAGACAGAAACAGAAGTTGTCGGTAATTCTTTTCAGAAGGTGGAGTGAGTAAACAAGAATCTTCCGCTTTGGTCCTTGTTCATTTGCCTATCAACGTAAATGAAGGCATTTTTGAAAGCAAGGCAACCTCCAATGTTTGTGTAGGTTCTATGGTGTAATGTTTAGCACTCTGGACTTTGAATACAGGAATCTGAGTTCAAGTCTCAGTAGAACCTTTTACTTTTCTCCTGAATTCTTCAATATATTTTGGGATTTCAGGGTGAGTTTATGGACTATAATGTTAAATTAGGCACAAGTTTAAGTTTGCCCTTTTATTCACCAACACACTGGGTTCCTTTAGAGAATCTGAGGTTTAACTTTTTGACATTGTACCATGCCGATAGATGACATCAATCTTTAACAATTTTGGAACCCTCTATAGGGAATCTTTCATAGAGACAGAGTTTCTGTAGTGTAGTGGTTATCACATTTGCTTTACACGCAAAAGGTCTCTGGTTCGAAACCAGACAGAAACAGAAGTTGTCGGTAATTCTTTTCAGAAGGTGGAGTGAGTAAACAAGAATCTTCCGCTTTGGTCCTTGTTCATTTGCCTATCAACGTAAATAAAGGCATTTTTGAAAGCAAGGCACCCTCCAATGTTTGTGTAGGTTCTATGGTGTAATGTTTAGCACTCTGGACTTTGAATACAGGAATCTGAGTTCAAGTCTCAGTAGAACCTTTTACTTTTCTCCTGAATTCTTCAATATATTTTGGGATTTCAGGGTGAGTTTATGGACTATAATGTTAAATTAGGCACAAGTTTAAGTTTGCCCTTTTTTTCACCAACACACTGGGTTCCTTTAGAGAATCTGAGGTTTAACTTTTTGACATTGTACCATGCCGATAGATGACATCAATCTTTAACAATTTTGGAACCCTCTATATGGAATCTTTCATAGAGACAGAGTTTCTGTAGTGTAGTGGTTATCACGTTTGCTTAACACGCAAAAGGTCTCTGGTTCGAAACCAGACAGAAACAGAAGTTGTTGGTTATTCTTTTCAGAAGGTGGAGTGAGTGAACAAGAATCTTTGGCTTTGGTCCTTGTTCGTTTGCCTATCAACGTAAATGAAGGCATTTTTGAAAGCAAGGCACCTTCCAATGTTCATGTAGATTCTATGGTGTAATGGTTAGCACTCTGGACTCTGAATCCAGGAATCTGACTTCAAGTCTCAGTAGAACCTTTTTTCTTTTCTCCTGAATTCTTCAATATATTTGGGGATTTCAGGGTGAGTTTATGGACTATAATGTTAAATTAGGCACAAGTTTAAGTCTGCCCTTTTATTCACCAACTCACTGGGTCCTTTGAGAGAATCTGTGGTTTAACTTTTTGACATTGTACCATGCCGATAGATGACATCAATCTTTAACAATTTTGGAACCCTCTATATGGAATCTTTCATAGAGACAGAGTTTCTGTAGTGTAGTGGTTATCACGTTTGCTTAACACGCATAAAGGTCTCTGGTTCGAAACCAGACAGAAACAGAAGTTGTCGGTAATTCTTTTCAGAAGGTGGAGTGAGTAAACAAGAATCTTCCGCTTTGGTCCTTGTTCATTTGCCTATCAACGTAAATGAAGGCATTTTTGAAAGCAAGGCACCCTCCAATGTTTGTGTAGGTTCTATGGTGTAATGTTTAGCACTCTGGACTTTGAATACAGGAATCTGAGTTCAAGTCTCAGTAGAACCTTTTACTTTTCTCCTGAATTCTTCAATATATTTTGATTTCAGGGTGAGTTTATGGACTATAATGTTAAATTAGGCACAAGTTTAAGTTTGCCTTTTTTATTCACCAACACACTGGGTTCCTTTAGAGAATCTGAGGTTTAACTTTTGACATTGTACCATGCCGATAGATGACATCAATCTTTAACAATTTTGGAACCCTCTATATGGAATCTTTCATAGAGACAGAGTTTCTGTAGTGTAGTGGTTATCACGTTTGCTTAACACGCAAAAGGTCTCTGGTTCGAAACCAGACAGAAACAGAAGTTGTTGGTTATTCTTTTCAGAAGGTGGAGTGAGTAAACAAGAATCTTTGGCTTTGGTCCTTGTTCGTTTGCCTATCAACGTAAATGAAGGCATTTTTGAAAGCAAGGCACCTTCCAATGTTCATGTAGATTCTATGGTGTAATGGTTAGCACTCTGGACTCTGAATCCAGGAATCTGAGTTCAAGTCTCAGTAGAACCTTTTTTCTTTTCTCCTGAATTCTTCAATATATTTGGGGATTTCAGGGTGAGTTTATGGACTATAATGTTAAATTAGGCACAAGTTTAAGTCTGCCATTTTATTCACCAACTATTTGGGTTCTTTGAGAGAATCTGTGGTTTAACTTTTTAACATTGTACCATGGCGATAGATGACATCAATCTTTAACAATTTTGGAACCCTCTATAGGGAATCTTTCATAGAGACAGAGTTTCTGTAGTGTAGTGGTTATAACGATTGCTTTACATAAAAGGTCTCTGGTTCGAAACCAGACAGAAACAAAAGTTGTCGGTAATTCTTTTCAGAAGGTGGAGTGAGTAAACAAGAATCTTCCGCTTTGGTCCTTGTTCATTTGCCTATCAACGTAAATGAAGGCATTTTTGAAAGCAAGGCACCCTCCAATGTTTGTGTAGGTTCTATGGTGTAATGTTTAGCACTCTGGACTTTGAATACAGGAATCTGAGTTCAAGTCTCAGTAGAACCTTTTACTTTTCTCCTGAATTCTTCAATATATTTTGGGATTTCAGGGTGAGTTTATGGACTATAATGTTAAATTAGGCACAAGTTTAAGTCTGCCCTTTTATTCACCAACTCACTGGGTCCTTTGAGAGAATCTGTGGTTTAACTTTTTGACATTGTACCATGGCGATAGATGACATCAATCTTTAACAATTTTGGAACCTTCTAGGGAATCTTTCATAGACAGAGTTTCTGTAGTGTAGTGGTTATCACGTTTGCTTAACACGCAAAAGGTCTCTGGTTCGAAACCAGACAGAAACAAAAGTTGTCGGTAATTCATTTCAGAAGGTGGAGTGAGTAAACAAGAATCTTTGGATTTGGTCCTTGTTCATTTGCCTATCAACGTAAATGAAGGCATTTTTGAAAGCAAGGCAACCTCCAATGTTTGTGTAGGTTCTATGGTGTAATGGTTAGCACTCTGGACTTTGAATCCAGGAATCTGAGTTCAAGTCTCAGTAGAACCTTTTTTTCTTTTCTCCTGAATTCTTCAATATATTTCGGGATTTCAGGGTGAGTTTATGGACTATAATGTTAAATTAGGCACAAGTTGAAGTCTGCCCTTTTATTCACCAACTCACTGGGTCCTTTGAGAGAATCTGTGGTTTAACTTTTTGACATTGTACCATGGCGATAGATGACATCAATCTTTAACAATTTTGGAACCTTCTAGGGAATCTTTCATAGAGACAGAGTTTCTGTAGTGTAGTGGTTATCACGTTTGCTTCACACGCAAAAGGTCTCTGGTTCGAAACCAGACAGAAACAGAAGTTGTCGGTAATTCTTTTCAGAAGGTGGAGTGAGTAAACAAGAATCTTCATCTTTGGTCCTTGTTCATTAGCCCATCAACTTAATTGAAGGCATTTTTGAAAGCAAGGCACCCTCAAATTTTTGTGTAGGTTGTATGGTGTAATGGTTAGCACTCTGGACTCTGAATCCAGGAATCTGAGTTCAAGTCTCAGTAGAACCTTTTTTCTTTTCTCCTGAATTCTTCAAAATTTTTGGGGATATCAGGGTGAGTTTATGGACTATAATGTTAAATTAGGCACAAGTTTAAGTCTGCCCTTTTATTCACCAACTCTGGGTGTCTTTGAGAGAATCTGTGGTTTAACTTTTGACATTGTACCATGCCGATAGAAGACATAAACCTTTAAAAATTTTGGAACCCTCTAGGGAATCTTTCATAGAGACAGAGTTTCTGTAGTGTAGTGGTTATCACGTTTGCTTCACACGCAAAAGGTCTCTGGTTCGAAACCAGACAGAAACAAAAGTTGTCGGTAATTCATTTCAGAAGGTGGAGTGAGTAAACAAGAATCTTCATCTTTGGTCCTTGTTCATTTGCCCATTAACTTAATTGAAGGCGTTTTTGAAAGCAAGGCACCCTCCAATGTTTGTGTAGGTTCTATGGTGTAATGGTTAGCACTCTGGACTCTGAATCCAGGAATCTGAGTTCAAGTCTCAGTAGAACCTTTTTTCTTTTCTCCTGAATTCTTCAATATATTTGGGGATTTCAGGGTGAGTTTATGGACTATAATGTTAAATTAGGCACAAGTTTAAGTCTGCCCTTTTATTCACCAACTCACTGGGTCCTTTGAGAGAATCTGTGGTTTAACTTTTTGACATTGTACCATGCCGATAGATGACATCAATCTTTAACAATTTTGGAACCCTCTATATGGAATCTTTCATAGAGACAGAGTTTCTGTAGTGTAGTGGTTATCACGTTTGCTTAACACGCAAAAGGTCTCTGGTTCGAAACCAGACAGAAACAGAAGTTGTCGGTAATTCTTTTCAGAAGGTGGAGTGAGTAAACAAGAATCTTCCGCTTTGGTCCTTGTTCATTTGCCTATCAACGTAAATGAAGGCATTTTTGAAAGCAAGGCACCCTCCAATGTTTGTGTAGGTTCTATGGTGTAATGTTTAGCACTCTGGACTTTGAATACAGGAATCTGAGTTCAAGTCTCAGTAGAACCTTTTACTTTTCTCCTGAATTCTTCAATATATTTTGGGATTTCAGGGTGAGTTTATGGACTATAATGTTAAATTAGGCACAAGTTTAAGTTTGCCCTTTTATTCACCAACACACTGGGTTCCTTTAGAGAATCTGAGGTTTAACTTTTTGACATTGTACCATGCCGATAGATGACATCAATCTTTAACAATTTTGGAACCCTCTATATGGAATCTTTCATAGAGACAGAGTTTCTGTAGTGTAGTGGTTATCACGTTTGCTTAACTGCATAAAAGGTCTCTGGTTCGAAACCAGACAGAAACAGAAGTTGTTGGTTATTCTTTTCAGAAGGTGGAGTGAGTGAACAAGAATCTTTGGCTTTGGTCCTTGTTCGTTTGCCTATCAACGTAAATGAAGGCATTTTTGAAAGCAAGGCACCTTCCAATGTTCATGTAGATTCTATGGTGTAATGGTTAGCACTCTGGACTCTGAATCCAGGAATCTGACTTCAAGTCTCAGTAGAACCTTTTTTCTTTTCTCCTGAATTCTTCAATATATTTGGGGATTTCAGGGTGAGTTTATGGACTATAATGTTAAATTAGGCACAAGTTTAAGTCTGCCCTTTTATTCACCAACTCTTTGGGTTCTTTGAGAGAATCTGTGGTTTAACTTTTTAACATTGTACCATGGCGATAGATGACATCAATCTTTAACAATTTTGGAACCCTCTATAGGGAATCTTTCATAGAGACAGAGTTTCTGTAGTGTAGTGGTTATCACGTTTGCTTTACACGCAAAAGGTCTCTGGTTCGAAACCAGACAGAAACAGAAGTTGTCGGTAATTCTTTTCAGAAGGTGGAGTGAGTAAACAAGAATCTTCCGCTTTGGTCCTTGTTCATTTGCCTATCAACGTAAATGAAGGCATTTTTGAAAGCAAGGCACCCTCCCATGTTTGTGTAGGTTCTATGGTGTAATGGTTAGCACTCTGGACTTTGAATCCGGGAATCTGAGTTCAAGTCTCAGTAGAACCTTTTTTTTTCTCCTGAATTCTTCAATATATTTGGGGATTTCAGGGTGAGTTTATGGACTATAATGTTAAATTAGGCACAAGTTTAAGTCTGCCCTTTTATTCACCAACACACTGGGTTCTTTGAGAGAATCTGTTGTTTAACTTTTTGACAGTGTACCATGGCGATAGAAGACATCAATCTTTAACAATTTTGGAACCCTCTATATGGAATCTTTCATAGAGACAGAGTTTCTGTAGTGTAGTGGTTATCACGTTTGCTTCACACGCAAAAGATCTCTGGTTCGAAACCAGACAGAAACAAAAGTTGTCGGTAATTCTTTTCAGAAGGTGGAGTGAGTAAACAAGAATCTTTGGATTTGGTCCTTGTTCATTTGCCTATCAACGTAAATGAAGGCATTTTTGAAAGCAAGGCAACCTCCAATGTTTGTGTAGGTTCTATGGTGTAATGGTTAGCACTCTGGACTTTGAATCCAGGAATCTGAGTTCAAGTCTCAGTAGAACCTTTTTTCTTTTCTCCTGAATTCTTCAATATATTTCGGGATTTCAGGGTGAGTTTATGGACTATAATGTTAAATTAGGCACAAGTTGAAGTCTGCCCTTTTATTCACCAACTCACTGGGTCCTTTGAGAGAATCTGTGGTTTAACTTTTTGACATTGTACCATGGCGATAGATGACATCAATCTTTAACAATTTTGGAACCTTCTAGGGAATCTTTCATAGAGACAGAGTTTCTGTAGTGTAGTGGTTATCACGTTTGCTTCACCGCATAAAAGGTCTCTGGTTCGAAACCAGACAGAAACAGAAGTTGTCGGTAATTCTTTTCAGAAGGTGGAGTGAGTAAACAAGAATCTTCATCTTTGGTCCTTGTTCATTAGCCCATCAACTTAATTGAAGGCATTTTTGAAAGCAAGGCACCCTCAAATTTTTGTGTAGGTTGTATGGTGTAATGGTTAGCACTCTGGACTCTGAATACAGGAATCTGAGTTCAAGTCTCAGTAGAACCTTTTACTTTTCTCCTGAATTCTTCAATATATTTTGGGATTTCAGGGTGAGTTTATGGACTATAATGTTAAATTAGGCACAAGTTTAAGTCTGCCCTTTTATTCACCAACACACTGGGTTCTTTGAGAGAATCTGTTGTTTAACTTTTTAACATTGTACCATGGCGATAGAAGACATCAATCTTTAACAATTTTGGAACCCTCTAGGGAATCTTTCATAGAGACAGAGTTTCTGTAGTGTAGTGGTTATCACGTTTGCTTCACCATAAAAGGTCTCTGGTTGAAACCAGACAGAAACAGAAGTTGTCGGTAATTCTTTTCAGAAGGTGGAGTGAGTAAACAAGAATCTTCCGCTTTGGTCCTTGTTCATTTGCCTATCAACGTAAATGAAGGCATTTTGAAAGCAAGGCAACCTCTAATGTTTGTGTAGGTTCTATGGTGTAATGTTTAGCACTCTGGACTTTGAATACAGGAATCTGAGTTCAAGTCTCAGTAGAACCTTTTACTTTTCTCCTGAATTCTTCAATATATTTTGGGATTTCAGGGTGAGTTTATGGACTATAATGTTAAATTAGGCACAAGTTTAAGTTTGCCCTTATATTCACCAACACACTGGGTTCTTTGAGAGAATCTGTGGTTTAACTTTTGACATTGTACCATGCCGATAGATGACATCAATCTTTAACAATTTTGGAACCCTCTATAGGGAATATTTCATATAGACAGAGTTTCTGTAGTGTAGTGGTTATCACATTTGCTTTACATAAAGGTCTCTGGTTCGAAACCAGACAGAAACAGAAGTTGTCGGTAATTCTTTTCAGAAGGTGGAGTGAGTAAACAAGAATCTTCCGCTTTGGTCCTTGTTCATTTGCCTATCAACGTAAATAAAGGCATTTTTGAAAGCAAGGCACCCTCCAATGTTTGTGTAGGTTCTATGGTGTAATGTTTAGCACTCTGGACTTTGAATACAGGAATCTGAGTTCAAGTCTCAGTAGAACCTTTTACTTTTCTCCTGAATTCTTCAATATATTTTGGGATTTCAGGGTGAGTTTATGGACTATAATGTTAAATTAGGCACAAGTTTAAGTTTGCCCTTTTATTCACCAACACACTGGGTTCCTTTAGAGAATCTGAGGTTTAACTTTTTGACATTGTACCATGCCGATAGATGACATCAATCTTTAACAATTTTGGAACCCTCTATATGGAATCTTTCATAGAGACAGAGTTTCTGTAGTGTAGTGGTTATCACGTTTGCTTAACACGCAATAGGTCTCTGGGTCGAAACCAGACAGAAAAAGAAGATGGTGGATAATCATATCAGAAGGTGGAGTGAGTGAACAAGAATCTTTGGCTTTGGTCCTTGTTCGTTTGCCTATCAACGTAAATGAAGGCATTTTTGAAAGCAAGGCACCTTCCAATGTTCATGTAGATTCTATGGTGTAATGGTTAGCACTCTGGACTCTGAATCCAGGAATCTGAGTTCAAGTCTCAGTAGAACCTTTTTTCTTTTCTCCTGAATTCTTCAATATATTTGGGGATTTCAGGGTGAGTTTATGGACTATAATGTTAAATTAGGCACAAGTTTAAGTCTGCCCTTTTATTCACCAACTCACTGGGTCCTTTGAGAGAATCTGTGGTTTAACTTTTTGACATTGTACCATGCCGATAGATGACATCAATCTTTAACAATTTTGGAACCCTCTATATGGAATCTTTCATAGAGACAGAGTTTCTGTAGTGTAGTGGTTATCACGTTTGCTTAACACGCAAAAGGTCTCTGGTTCGAAACCAGACAGAAACAGAAGTTGTCGGTAATTCTTTTCAGAAGGTGGAGTGAGTAAACAAGAATCTTCCGCTTTGGTCCTTGTTCATTTGCCTATCAACGTAAATGAAGGCATTTTTGAAAGCAAGGCACCCTCCAATGTTTGTGTAGGTTCTATGGTGTAATGTTTAGCACTCTGGACTTTGAATACAGGAATCTGAGTTCAAGTCTCAGTAGAACCTTTTACTTTTCTCCTGAATTCTTCAATATATTTTGGGATTTCAGGGTGAGTTTATGGACTATAATGTTAAATTAGGCACAAGTTTAAGTTTGCCCTTTTTTTCACCAACACACTGGGTTCCTTTAGAGCAGGGGTGTCAAAGTCAAATGGACGGAGGGCCAAATAAAAAATTTAGCTACAAGCCGAGGGCCGGACTGATCGAATGTTCATTGAGATTTTTTTAAATGACGCATTCGGTCTAGTGCAGCGGACCGGCCCAAGCCTTCGTAAGCGGATGGGGTGCGCGTTGTGAAACGAACGGGGGCGTTGTGAGGATCGAACGGGGTGCATCTCGCATTTTTTCAGACGGGGTGCCGGCTTGCTGCGGGCCGGTTCTAATAATAAATCAAGATCATCCCAGGGGCCGTAGAAAATCTTCTCGCGGGCCGGATGTGGACCGCGGGCCTTGACTCTGACATATGTGCTTTAGAGAATCTGAGGTTTAACTTTTTGACATTGTACCATGCCGATAGATGACATCAATCTTTAACAATTTTGGAACCCTCTATATGGAATCTTTCATAAAGACAGAGTTTCTGTAGTGTAGTGGTTATCACGTTTGCTTAACACGCAAAAGGTCTCTGGTTCGAAACCAGACAGAAACAGAAGTTGTTGGTTATTCTTTTCAGAAGGTGGAGTGAGTGAACAAGAATCTTTGGCTTTGGTCCTTGTTCGTTTGCCTATCAACGTAAATGAAGGCATTTTTGAAAGCAAGGCACCTTCCAATGTTCATGTAGATTCTATGGTGTAATGGTTAGCACTCTGGACTCTGAATCCAGGAATCTGAGTTCAAGTCTCAGTAGAACCTTTTTTCTTTTCTCCTGAATTCTTCAATATATTTTGGGATTTCAGGGTGAGTTTATGGACTATAATGTTAAATTAGGCACAAGTTTAAGTCTGCCCTTTTATTCACCAACTCACTGGGTCCTTTGAGAGAATCTGTGGTTTAACTTTTTGACATTGTACCATGCAGATAGATGACATCAATCTTTAACAATTTTGGAACCCTCTATATGGAATCTTTCATAGAGACAGAGTTTCTGTAGTGTAGTGGTTATCACGTTTGCTTAACACGCAAAAGGTCTCTGGTTCGAAACCAGACAGAAACAGAAGTTGTCGGTAATTCTTTTCAGAAGGTGGAGTGAGTAAACAAGAATCTTCCGCTTTGGTCCTTGTTCATTTGCCTATCAACGTAAATGAAGGCATTTTTGAAAGCAAGGCACCTCT